>NC_031680.1:3257628-3337311 GCF_000149555.1 Fusarium verticillioides 7600 | reverse complement strand
TTCCGAGCGTTCTCAAAGGGTCACTAGTTGACGTGCCCCTCGCTCTCACCGAGGGCCTACATAACCTGCCCGAACTATACGGCGAAAAGGTCCGGAAGCACGACAAGGTGACAGACTGGAAAAGCGGCACCGCTGAAGCTGGTAAGGTATTTACTCCCAGAGCAGTCCCTCTCTATGTATTTCCAAAATTGTAGCGACTATATAAAGAGCAGTGGTAACATGCTATAGAACTTTGCGTACAACTTCCTCGACGATGCGAGTGCAGATACCATCTTCAGAAGGAATGTTACCAAAGACATAGCCGCCTCCGTGGAGATGTATATAGACAGGCAGACGAGCGCCTTCTTCGGCGGAAGCTGGTCGATAGGTTCGAACCTCGAGAGGAAAGCCATCTCTTGAAGTGACGGTGTAATCTTTCATGAGAATAGGGTAGTCTTTAAGCTTCTCCATCTCGCTGAGGGCCAGTTGTTCTCGGTACATGTTGGTAAGGCGCTGCATCTCCTTCAGTTCCAGATGGCCTGGAATAGGCGGCCTGCTATCCGTGACTGCTAGCCATTCTGCTGTCGCATGTCCGTATTGAGTGAAGTCAGCCATGGTGAATTTGCAATTCAAGCGATCGAATTAGGGGTATCCTAACGATACTGTCTAGAAGAAGTTTGAGAAGGTTATTTGACAGATTTGAGTTTTTGAAGCTATCGTGGGAAATGCCGAGGAAGATGTCGTCTCATGATGTCCGCGGGTCCAAAGTTGTCGCCGAACCCCTCAACTTCGCCGAACTCGGTATAAGTAAGTGCCGAAGCATCCACATCGATCGGCGAGAAGGCCGAATTCTGAAAAGATCATGATATCTTGAGATCGTGATAATATTTCACCATACATGGAAATCTTGACCCTAATTTATTCATTTTCGACAAGTTGACTGTCGTTGTAAATGTTTGGCTGGCACTGAGCAGTGAGATTCGTAAGCGGGAGTTTTGTTAAGCGCGCCAATCACGATAGCTTCACACAGATTCAACCAAGAATCAAGCAAACTACGTCACGATATTCATGGTTTACAAAAGGCCCGACAACGTCTCAACGTTACATGGAATCAGGGTCGAATGCAACTTTCCCCCGCATTTTAGGCCAATGCCGAATAAGATCTGCATAAATTCCCGGGGCCGTCGGAGATGAAGACAAACTTTAAAGCTTCCATGGTTTCCCTTGATAAAATGAAGTTTTCCTCCTTTTCCATCTTGATTTGGTCAACGGCAATACCACGATGAAATTCCTCAGCGCCGTGACTGGTGTGTTAGCTTTTCTGCAAGGCGCTGATGCAGCGACTTGGAAGGACTACAAGCCGCAAAGTCGCACGCTGAGCTCTTGTCCTGACTATGTCGACTATTCGCAGAAACCGCATAAGCCACTCTCTTCTGGCAAGTTGAAGCTGCCATTCATGAGGCCAAGTGAAGAATGCAGAACTTTTAAGAGCCCAGCTGTTGAGGTGCGTCTACGAATGCCTTGGAATGAGATTGCATGGCTGACGTGATGGTAGAAAGTCATCAGCGACATCAAGAAGCGCGTCAAGAACCCTGATCTGGCGCGTCTCTTTGAGAACACCTTCCCATCGACGCTAGACACGACGGTCAAGTATTTTGACGCCAAGAAGAATTTGGCATTCATCGTCACGGGTGTAAGTTCTTTTCTTGTAGATTTGAGAATGTCGGCTGATGAAATACACAGGATATCACGTAGGAAGAGATGTCCCTGTCACAAAATGACCACTAACCAAGAACCGCAGGGCGCAATGGTTACGCGATACAGGTAACCAGTTCGCGCATTTGTACAAGCTTCTGCCCCAAGATAAGAACTTGAAAGCCCTCGTCAAGGCTATCATCAACACTGAGGCGAGATACATCTCCGAGTATCCGTATTGCGGTATGCGCAATTTCAATTCGACCAAAAGAGAATATGAGCTAACTGAGAGTGCCAAGGCTCCTTCCAGCCACCACCTGAGAGTGGACTAAGCCCTTCAGTCAATGTATGAGCCCCCGGAAGATGTTACATGATAACTGATCTGCAATGCTAACGGGATGAATAGGACTATGCTACACTTGTTACCGTCAATCCGTGTGTTCTACCCAAGACTCTCATGTTCTTCCCGTACTCGAGCTAACGCCAGTGATTCATAGTCCAGTCGATAATCAGACAGTATTCGAGTGTAAGGTATGTCACCGCACTCACAGCCTACCATACAATTTGGCATTTACTAAACTACCTTCAGTACGAACTTGACTCTCTGGCTGGCTTCCTCAAGATTGTGCGATCATATTATGACAATACCAAAGACGCTTCTTTCATGAATGATAATTGTGAGGCGGAAGACCCCTGATGTTCTCGCTAAGTCACTGATGATCGACAGTCAAATCTGCTATGAAGCAGATTCTTCGGGTCATCGACGAGCAATCTCAAAGCACTTGGGCCGAAGATTGGTCTTACATCAGCTACTACAACTGGACTGGCCAAGCAGGCTCACTATCACCACCAGTACCCAACAGCGGAAATGGTGAACCCAAGCTAGCCAATGGTCTCGTCGCTTGCAGTCATCGTCCATCAGACGACTTGTCTGTCTTCAACTACATCACCTCCGATAACGCCATGATGTCAGTCGAGCTTGATAACGTTGCCGACGTATTGGATAAAGTTGGAGGTCAAAATAGCCTTTCCAAGACGCTACGTGGCCATGCCGAGACCATTCGAGACGCAGTTTGGAACCATACTCTTACTGCCAACGGTATCTTCGCTTACGAGACAAATGGCTATGGCGGCCAATACATCATGGATGATGCCAACGTCCCGAGTCTTGTATCTCTGCCATACCTAGGCTTCCTCAAGCGTAATGATCCGACATACAAGAAGACTAAGTCTGCTCTTTTCTCGCGAGCGAACCCATACTACGCCGTCGGAAAGACATTCAGTGGAATCGGTGGACCGCATGCAAACGCGACTAATCCATGGCCTATGGCACACGTCTCAGCTATCTATGGGACCGATGATGACGAAGAGATCACCGAGCGACTTAACATGATATTGGAGAATACTGCTGGTCTGGGGCTGATCCATGAGAGTGTTAATATCTACAACTCCTCTGTATTTACACGACCGTGGTTTGCTTGGGCGAATAGCTACTTTGCAGAAATGGTCCTGGATTTGGCCGAGAGAAAACCTGGGTTGATTTTCAAGGATAACAAGCCATATGCCATCTAAGACGCATCACCTAAAATACCACAGATTAGCCTTTACCCGTACCGAAGAAGAATAACTATTCATAGTCTACCGCCCAATGGCCTCATCTTGTTCTAGTATCGAGTGTCAAGAAAGACGTCGGAAAAAGTGACAACAAAGCGTACTGGTACGATATATCTCAAGATAGCCTTGCTAATTTAAGCTTAAGCAAATGGTTTGATCTCCAATTTCTGTAGGTAGTAACAAAGCCGTCATGCACTGTTAGTTTAGATATCATTTCAGACGAATACTGAAGCATGAGCGAGGCTCAGCAGTGACCATATGCGAGATAACACAACACAAAACATTACTAACAGCTTACACGGCCTTTGATTGGGGTCCATTCGCAAGGGTAACTGCTTTGTCAGAGTGGGCCGATATCGAGAGCGAATAGGATCCATGAAATGAAACCAATAAGGTGCGACCATCCATAAGGCGGCCGACCAAATGGTAACAGTGGCCAAAGAGATAGCTCAACTGGCATCGCTTAAGCCATTCTAGAGCAGTCGACGGAGACAAAGAAAATACCTCTTTCTCAAAAAGGATGGTGCGGAAGAAATGCACCGTCGGATATGTACGAGCGTGAGGTGAAAACTCGTATTGGTAGAAATTATATCGAGTTCCTTCACCGACAGCCCGACAGCCATAAATCCTCAAGTATAAAACCAACTGGTAATTCCATCAAATCGGAACAGCCCAAGCCTCGCAAGACTCAAATTCAATCAGGATCCCAACAATTCCTACACCATGCAGCTTATCAACCTCTACGCCCTCACCGTCTTCGCCACATCAGCCCTGGCGGCAGACTGCTTCGGCAACGGTAACAAGGACATCGGAAAGTTCATCACAGCATACTGGGATGCTCGTGAGAGGATGTGCAGTAACTCTGGCTGTACTTACCAAGAGGCGTGCACTACCTCCGGATCTTTCACTGTCAAGGGTCTTGGTGTTGACACTATCCTAAATGTCGAGATGAAGCGCAAGAACACTGGGGGCAAGAAGGGATTCAAGGATTGCTGGGTACGTATTTCAACCTTACATAGTAGACTATGCTAATAGTATTGTGACAGGACGCGACTGAGTATGTGATCCGATATTTACATTTGACTTGTCTAATTTTTCTAGGGACATTATCAACCAGTGCCCCAAGGGTGGCTCGAAGCAGCTGAGTGGATCGTGGGAGGCCAACGGTCAGCTTTATCAGGTCAATGGTTATTTCTCGTTCAACTGAGAGCAAGTTTTTGCGTGAGGCTTGGATACTTCTCGAGAATGGCTTGGCTCTCCTCTCCTCACAGAGCACCTTTGGGAGATGCGTGATACAAGAGGTTTATCACTTCTAAAGTAAAACTTAGCACGTGTGTCATCTCAATAAAAGAAAAGTTTGCAGTCAAGCCTTCATTTTGATCTTCTACTGGAGGTGATTGGGTTATGTACTGCAGGTGAAATACTCTGAGGCAGTGAGACTACCTTTGAGTAGGGGAATGGTCAACTGATGCCATTACTTCATCTTCACATTCTTTTAGTTATAATTCTTTCGATGATCGATAGCAAGCCTTTAGAAGATATTCTACCGGCTTGGCTCAGCTGACATACATGAATCTATTTTTAGCAGCAATTTTCGTTCATTAATTGTCGCTTATCAACGGAGCTTTGTTATGCTTGAATGAAGCGTAAAGCCAAGACGGACGGCGCGCACGGCCCCTGCAGTAGGTATCGATAAGGGAATCCAGGGTCCGCTAATTCCTCTTTTCATCGTCATGTCGGTCGCCGTTTGTTTGTTGCATATCGCAATCTTGCTTATGTTGCTTTTCCCCTCACTAGTGTCAAAAGACTCATCTTACATTCTTACTCACGACTATGCCGGGTTGATTTGGATGCGCGTATCGACCCAGTTTGTCTACGTCCTTCGACATCATATGCGATGATCAGGCCATCCTCGTCTGGTGGCTCTCCCTTTACGGCCCGTCACGCATGCGAGATTTGCAGGTAGGTCAAGTCAAGACAAGCCCATCCCCGCATCGATATGCACTGTGTGCCATTCTTCGACAGCTGAACTGACGACTCGATTCGACGAAGCAGAGAACGAAAAGTCCGGTGTGACAGGGCTTTGCCAAAGTGCAGGTTTGTTCCATCCCATTCCATCCCAGGCAAACGCAGTCCAGTACAGTCTATCACCGCACCTTTTCCACTGGAAAAAAGGCGAATGTACGTAGGATCAAAATGTGGAGCTGACGCTTTGGCCTATGTCCCGCAAAGACGATGTGACCGGCTCAATCAACCTTGCGGGTACAGCCCGATTTCTCAGCGTCGTACTCGCGATGAACAGCTGCAGGAGCTCCAGGAGCGATTGGCCAAGACCGAAGCCCAGCTCGCTCTTGAGACCCCGCGGCCGAGGACAGGTTCCATGACCTCACATTTACAGCCACCGTCGACCACTACTGCACCCGTTTTGCCATCACGTTGGCCAGATGGTCTGGGCTCTATCACGCCAGACACCAGCGCCCAGTACCATCTTGCGACTACAGCATCATCACGTGTCTCCAGTGTCCCCGGGTCTGTAGGTCCGTCCACTGGCCGCAATCCCATGGAGCTAGACAGCCACCGAAACATGGGTACGGCTATCGACCTGCCGACTAATAGCTCACCCATGCTAGATATTGATCTGTTTAACCCAGGAGCTGACTCCAATATGGCTTTCGATTGGTGCAATCCGCTGACAGCCCTGGAACCGCTGGATAACATACTCCTCACTCGCCTATCGCCTCGATCTCTGGCTCATAGCGGTACCGAAGAGGAAATCTCGCACGCAGAACTGAACTCACTGCACAAGTACTACTTTGAGTCCATTTACTTTTCCTTTCCCTTCTTGAACCAAGATCGCTTTGCGGCAGAATCGATGGGAGGCGGTCTTGCGATAAGCGCTCTCATTTACGCTGTTGCACTCGCTGGGTGCGCTCATTCTTCCACTTCCCAAGGCAAAGAGTCTGCCTGCTATGTACTGGCAAGAAACTATGCAGAAAAGTGCGAACGAGATGGCCAGTCAAACGAGCTTAATTTGTTGCAGGCCCTACTCTTTATTGGGAGATATGAGGCTATGGCTGGGAAGCTCGAGAGAAGTTGGATGACACTGGGACGTGCTGTGATGCTATCCAGGCTGCTTGGACTGCCCTACATGGACAAGCGAAGTGAAGGCGATGGGCTTCAGGACTCTCAAAACCATGATGGCTCTGGACTGAACCTGCCTGAAACGACTGATCAGGTTCTTCTGGAGGAACGAAGAAGGACCTTCTGGGCTTTGTACATATTGCTCAGTTACGTCAAAACACGTACTGGATGGCAATGTATGCTCAGCGATATAAAGGTAAAAGAACCCTGATCAACTCTCTTGGGGTGCCTCGGCGCTAACCTCAAACCATCCAGAAATTTTACATCAACCTCCCATCACCTGGTCTGCTAAGATCAGATCTAGTCCCGCTCAGGATGCCCTATCTCTCAGATATAGAGCTCGAGCCCAGCATCGAGATCTCTTCCTATGCAGGATGCGTCCTGATGGTAGAGCTGGCCCTGCGCTGTTTTGAACATGGACAAAAGCGGACTTCGGAGAGCTTCTGGGATGGCTACTGCGATCTTGTGAAGAAGACAGACGTCCTTTTCGGAATGCTGAAGCGCCACCTCAACGCTACATCCATCCGAGAGGACCCCGTTGCCTTCAGCCTATATCTGAACCTCCGCGCAACTGAAATATTTTCCCATGAGTCGGCTATTGCTCGCAGCGAAGAGCAAGGTCTGCCATCCCTGATGACGGCTGAGAGTCAACGTCGTGCCACGGCAGCTGCTTTTCAGATATCAACAGCAGTGCGCCTAAACCTCCCCTCACCGTGGAAGGCGGACAGCGACATCATCATGCTACAGGCCATATTTATCGCGTGGCCGCTGACCATGGCTCTGAAGGCCTTTCACCGTGAGCTGGTGCATGGTGGTAGTCGCGACAGTATTAATGGTGTTGTAGCATCGTCAAGGTTGCTGTTTGCCGCTCTGGGCCATATTGAGGAGTCGGGAGGACATTGGCATCGAAGCGTCGCACAGGTTGAGAGGAAGCTTCAGGAATGGGAAGAGAAGAATAGTTTTAACTCGCTTACCTTGTGATGAATGAAGTTCTGGTCTCGGATGATTTCCGTGGGGCGTATTAATGGGCTACTATATCAGGCCTCTTCTCTTAAGCTTAGAGTTTATAGAAATACATATAACAGTTTCACTTTTCATCTCTGGAAAGCTGATGAACAATATCAATGAGATTTCACAAGTTGTTGTCTAAGTTCTAATGTCCATTACTCTATCGTTCTATCAGTCCATCGCAGAGCTTACTTTCAATCCTTGATCGTATACTCTGGCTGGCCAGGTATACTGTGAATGCTGGTCTCCCTTGAGGCTATAATATCCTGCGCCAGTGTTATCCCATTCATGTTGTTCAGCTCCATTTCACTGCCAGCTAAACTCTCTGGGCCCATGATCTCGGCAAGCCCCTGACGATTCTTTCCCGTTCCCTGCCAGTAGACCCCTGATCCTCCAGTCAAGGTTCCTGGTTTCCGGGAACGATTCGATGGTATTGCTTGGACGCCTGATTGGTCCTCGCTTGTGAGGAAAGTTGCAGACTTCAGGTTCGTGAGCTTTCGAAGGAGGGGCCGGACCGCTGTAAGAGCGACGACTATGACCGAGATACAGATCTCGGCAGTTGCCCAGATGTCTAAGAATATGTCAGAGCTAGATTTGAGGTGATATCAAGATGACTTACATATAGAAATGGCATTATCAACATGTACCATGGTTATAAATCTTCCAACGCTGACAGCAATGGTGACGACCCCCAGACTAAAAACAACAGCTAATCCAATCTTCTTACGCGTCGATGTCATTTTAAGGGTTGCCAGCAGGGGGATTGGGTATGCAACATCTAACTGAGGGTCAGAAACCGAAGTAAAAAGCCCAGTGGGCCATGCAAGTCGTGACTTACTCAGGACCTCGGATACAAAGTTCATAGACCACAGAAGCCGCATAAGAGTCATGGATGTGAAGGATGTGCATTCTTGCTCTCCTTTTGCCCTAAGTATCCCATCAGCGGTGCCCTAGAGGTTTATGAATACAGACTGACCAGTTGACTGAAGGATTGGGCCCGCACCAAAACCAATCACAGAAGAAAGTAATGACCGCGAAGGATGCCGTGACGCCGGCTAGACAATAGAGTGCAATGCGCATTTTTGGCTGCGTAATTGGCACGAGGTTGAAATAGAAGGCGATGATGCTGAATTTCGGAAAGTATATGCCTGTGTCGAAGAAATGATTTGTTGCGAATCGAATCTAAAAGAAGAGAGGATAAGTATACAAGACGGCTAGCACCCTGACAAACGAGAAAAAACCAGCACGTTTTGTCTGCATTAGATCATTACCTTTCTGATAGCGACATTATCTATTGTGAAATTATCCATCGCATCCATGGAGTAGGTAATCGTGTCGCAGATGAGCAGGCCCTGACAGCACAACAAACCAGCGATGAGCCAATAGTCGGCTGAAAACAAGCGTGCCTTTCTCATGACCACGCGGACATAAATGCGACAGGCGACTGTTATGTAGGCGAGGGACATGAAGGACCACTCGAAGCCCTGAAGGTTCAGCATTTCTCAATCGTAAAACCAGAAGGTAAATACGTACCATGACAGCCCTACTGGATATCATACTGGCGATATCCCGTTAAAGGGAACCGGTCGTTTGAGGAGGAAGCTATGCAGGAAGTACGATCACATCAGGAACCGGAGGTTCGAGAAAACAGAAAGGTTCCGGACAAGCCAGCGGTGATGCTTATCAGAGCCTAACATCTGGCGCTAGTTGCTAGCACATCATGGCGTACGCCACCATAAGCAGGAATAGAGTTACCCGGTCCCAATCATGGAATGCCCAAGCCGCATTCGAGACAATATTCGCCACTACAACCGCTAGCGAAGATTACGCCAAGCACTGATTGTCAAAGCGTAGACGCCATCCAAGACAATGGCTTTCTTCTGTTGAACAGTATGTCCCTTCAACGACTTGTCCCCTATGGATTGAAGATAGTACTCTGGCAGTTCACTGGAAACGAATCACGGAGGATCGCACCAGATCAAATGCCGAAATAAAATATCTATCTATGATGCATCTACGGGCGAACTTCAGGCACCAGTAAAGTCAAAGCACAGCCGCCCTAGTTACAGTGATGCGACCTCCTTAAACCCGGCCGTCCACTAATCACTCGGGAGAATGCCACACAGTCACGCTACTTGTCGATCGCGCGAGTCAAGAAACGTCAAGCAAAGTGCGCGGCTTGTGGATGCAAAGCTCCTCTATTGGACTGGCGCAAGCCACAGCGCCGGGATTGACTTAGGCTCTCCGAGTCCAGGGACTGGGAATCTGGAATGGCTTATTTAGTGACATATCACAAGGGTGCAAAATGAAGCAATGATATCCTCTCCCATTTACGGAAAGAAACATTGTCTTTGCAATATGCTCAAGGTTGTCTATGTCTATCACATCACATATATCTACATCATCCCCTCCTCTATTCAGCATCTATAACAATACCTTGAGACACACAAATAAGCTCGGCAAACTTGGGGATAGTCAAAGATGGACTCAGAAGTTGCTGGAAAGCGATATCCAGCCCCAACTCCTTGAAGATCCAGTTTCGTAGTTCGGCACCAATCATGCTATCAATACCGTAACTCGCGATTGACCTTCCAGAGCTTTCGTCGCTAAATTCCTCCGCATCAAGAAGAAGCACCCTGGCCAGCTTGGAAACAAAATGGTCACGCACTAGAGAAATAGCTTGCGTGGGTGACTCGGCAGCCTTAACCCGGGAGAGAATCGAGCCTGCTTCTCCATCAACGTGATTCGCACCGTCTAGTCGATTCATAGCATCAAGGAGGATAGAAAAACGGTGGTCCGCGGCCCAGAAAGCATCAACATCACCCTTAGCCTGCTTGCTTGCTCTGTGGAGCTCTGCAGGGTCAAGGCCGACGACGAGATGGTCAAAGTTAACGCTGTGATCTTGGTGACCCTGTTGCTCCAACATTGACACCTCGAAAGCGTCCAGGAGAGCCTCCTCGTCAATACCATACATGCCCTTACGGGTGAGCGAATTCTCGAGGTCCAGGTTTTCGGCAACTACTCCCACGCCAAGAACCATGGGGAGAATGATTGCACATGCAGGTTTGCCCTGGGAGCGGCGCAGGCGAGCAAGCGCATCCATGTACGAGTTTGCAGCCGCATAGTTACCCTGAGCGGGAGTTCCGAGAATGCCGGACACAGAACTCGTCATGAGAAAGAAGTCCAGAGGTAGTTCAGCTGTTGCCTCGTGTAGGTTCTTACTACCGAGGACCTTTGGCTGAACGGATGTTGTCCAGCTTTGGTAGCTCATATTCTGGAATAGGCCGTCCTGCAACAAGTGTTAGCTTATCTATGAACGCGCCAAGTAACCACAACTCACCCGCAAGACCATGGCAGCATTCACAATACCCCGTAGAGGCTTATCTGATGATATCGAGGCTACAGCTTTCTCAACATCTTCCTTGATAGCCGCATCGCCTCTAAAGACCTGCACCCGGGCACCTCGAGCTTCCAGATCCCGGACGCAAAGGTCAGCTTGCTTCGAATCCCTTCCCGAACGAGATAAAAACGCGAAGTTCCGCGCTCCTCGCTTCATCATCCACGTGGTTAGGCTACGCCCGAGGCCACCGAGACAACCCACAAGTAGGTAAGTAGCATCTGCTTGCAACTCAAGACGTGGGGGGGTGCGGGTAACGCCTACAGTGCTACCTTTTGTATGAGTTATGATGGTTTCGCTGCTGTTCAGAGAAGAGGAGAGGATGAGTGAGCTGTTGATGTCCGCAATACTGCTAATTGTCAAAGGTGGGACAGGGAGTGAACCATCTCTAAAGAGTGCCATTGTACGCTCGAGAAGTCGGCCAAGGACCTGAGGACGCTTGAAGAGGCCAATGAAGTTGACTGATAGGTAGCTTGCTCCGCGAGAGGCAGGCGCAGAGTCCAAGGACGAGCCTGAAGGCATCTTGCCACAGTTCACAAATCGTGACAAGGCCGGCATATTTCTCCACGACTCTTGTGATATTCCGGGCTCAACTGAACTGCCCGAGAACACAACATCGATTTCGTATTCATGGAGAATCTCGGGAGTATAGTCAACCAATATCTGGTCTCTAGAAAGGTCAAAAGAACTTTGTAACTCTTCAGCCTCGGTATCGTTCCCGACTGCGACGTAAACCCGGCCCCCAAGTGCTTTCGTGACTCGGATCGCGGCCCCTCCAAGGACTCCTGAGCCGGGAAGTACAAGAACAGACTCCTTCGGCTCCACCTTGGCAAGTGTCTCGAGACCGTAGAGAGCAGGACCATAGTACATTGGGAGACCTGCGGTAGCCTGATGATCCTCAGAGTTGTTGAGCTTCTGCACAAGACACTCCGGGACTCGCTTAAAGTTTGACACCTTTCCTGCACTAAAGGCCACCATGCGGTCGCCTGGCGACACCCTCGTAACGGCATCCCCGGTCCGTATCACGACGCCAGAAGCCTCATGGCTGAAGTCAGGGCCGGGAGAGGATCCCAATATAACGACTTTGTCTTCATCGGTAAGGCCCGTTGTTTCCACTCTGAACTCGACCTCGGTAGGTTGCAATGCCACCTCGTCAGCGTTACAGTGAGAGAATACAACTTTTCCAGAGTCGATTATACCGTCCAGTCTGGCTTCTGGGTCGAAGGGGTCAGACTGGGTATCGTTGTCAGTGAGGGTGTATCTATCGTTGATCCTGTCGAATGGAACAAGTCGGTTGATCAGGAGTTGGCCGTTCTGGGAAATGTACTCCGTCTCTAGTTCTCCCTCACCAGCGAAGAATACTGATGCAAGACGTGATATTCTTGTACTGAGTATATCAGAGGCAAGGTCATCAATGGAAAAGTCCACAAGTGTTGCTTTAAGCGAAGCTCGTTCAGAACGAAGGGATCGCAGGAGTCCTGCAGTCATGGCATACTCGGGACGCGCCACATCCTCCGATTTGTCGCTGCATGACAGCCATAACACTTTGGAAGCATCGCTCAATACCTTCTGTATGTGTAAGAACTCGTCTTCTGACATCCTAGCCATAAGGGGGCCCTCAAGATCTATAAAGGCTATCACATTGGCTCCAACTGGGCAGGCATTACCTAGCCTCAAGCGCTCTGTTTTGAGGCCCGCCTTTTCGAGGCACTGCTCCAAATCATACAGACAGCTCGGAAGATCATTTTGATATAGTAACCATATGGGTGCTGCTGTAGGGCTGCTAGTCCTCTCGATACGAGTGACGAATAAGGATTCTCCCAAGAATGTATCAAATTCAGAGAACCCCGCGTCTCTCAATCTCTTCTCTGTCAGAGCAGACTCATCTCCTCCAAGCACGGCGCAGCCGTCTTCTGAGAGAAGTTCGGAGATATTCTGAAGCTCATGGAGAGACATGAAAGGGGCAGCGATGATATCAAAAGAGCACTTGAGCTTCTCCCGAGTCCGTGTCGTCAAATCAGCCGCCAGTGCCAAGGGCTCTACGGATATGTTTGTGAAACTGCTCAGCTCTGCAGTGACATCAGAGGTATGAGAAGGATCTGTAGCTACTGTAAGGTAAAGCTCAGGAAATCTTGCCAGGAGAGCTGTAGCAATTGTCGGATCCGAGACCAACACCTTCAATAACGGTTTCTTGAACCGGGCGAGTTCAATAAAGTCGGTAAGTGATAGGTGGTTCTGGTGGCCTCTAAGAAGTGAGAAGTCCGGTCTTGAGATAATCTGACTATACGGCTGTGGACGAGTGACAGCTTCCAAACTCTGCGGTATAGCAGCCTCGTAAGCAGTGCACTGCATACTATTGATCTGCATCAGGATCTGGCCATCATTTGCCAACAGCTGATTGTGGGCATTGAATGTTCTCTGGCCACGGGGATCGATCCAGGAGAAGGCCTTCGCATTGGAACTTCCCTGTAGCTGAGCTTGCGTTGGCTTCCAAACAATGATCTCTTCAGCGGTAATGGGAACAGCTCCGAACCTCATGGCGCTGGCTCGACCAGCCCAGATAGCAACGATCATGAGCTGAAGGCAGGAATCTAGGATGGCTGGATGAAGTACGTGACGAGACTCATCCTTCATAACAGACGTCTTGATGTTGGTCGTCGCCTGAGCACAATATGACGTGCCATCAAACTTGATGTTGTCCATGTCTTGGAATGTAGGCCCATAGTTGAAGCCAACATTTTTCAAGGCCTGATTCCAAAGCTTTCCAGAGGCGCGCTGAGGAAGATTAGGAATAGTCTTGGCGAGAGCTCGACGCTTGATCGTATTTATGCGGATCCTTCCAGTCATGTGGTTCTTGACGTGCCCTTCAGTAGATACCGATGAGGTGTTGAAATCCCACCATCTCATGGTCTCGTCTGTGCTGAGCCTCGAAGGCCTGATGTTAAACAGTGTCTCGATACCGTCGTCATCGTCTGGAGTGACGAGGGCTTGCTGGATACTGACATCCCGAAAGATGTACGAGTCGATCTCAAGCGGGGCTTCTGACATTTCATTGAGCTGCGTGATGGCTTCCATAGCCATAGAGAGATAACCGGCAGCTGGGAAGACTGCTTCTCCACCCAAAGAATGGTCGCGAAGCCAGGGGAGGTCCTTGAGACGCAAAACATTCCTCCATGTAGGCTCTTTCAAGGAGCCGCCGATAGTAAGCTGGCCAAGGATGTCATGGCGTGGGAACCGTGGTGAGCGATGCTCCTTACTTTCGCGAGACTCAGCCCAGAACTTCTTGGCTTTGTCCCATTGATAAGGGGGCAGATCGACAATGAGATGGCCTCTCCGAGAGGTAATCTTTCCAGACGGAGAGAGTTCCTCAATCGCAGTGATGCGTTGCAGATCGATGGGATAGTCGCGAAGGAACAGCTCACCAGCGAGCTTGAGCACCTGCTCGGCGCACCTGGCACCCCGGATGAGAGTTGGTAGATACTGAACTTTGTCAGCGCTCAGATGGGCCTTGATTTGCCTTATAGGTCCCGATAGAGCAGAGTGAGGACCGATCTCGATCACTGTGTCGATTGCCATATCCTTACCCGCGAGAGCAGTCTGCACGGCTTGGTTGAAGAGTACGGGGCTGGTGAGGTTGGCACTCCAGTACTTTTCGTCCAGTACAGTATTCTCATCGAGGAACGCATTTGTCACAGATGAGACCATCTTAGTCTTATCAAACATGACTCTTGGAAGTCCGTCCTCATTAGAGTCTCGTAGGGAGGCTTCGTACCTGTCCACTGCTGAGAGCATGTGGTGCGAGTGGTATGCCTTTCCGTTTGTATGCAGAATACGGGCAAAGGTTCCCTCGGCTTTGAGATCAGCCTCCAGCACCTTCAGCGCCTCAACATCGCCACTCAGGGTGACACCATCTGGCGAGTTGTGGCATGCGATGACAACCCCAGGCTTGTGGGCTTCAAGATATGGTGCAATGGCTCCAGCACCAAGACCAACAGCCATCATAGCACCTGCTGATTCGATGTACTTGACAGCTTGGCCACGGTAGTAGGCTGCTAGGATGGCTTCAGCCTCTGAGATGTATCCAGCTGTAAATGCTGCGGCGATCTCGCCAGAAGAGTGACCTATAGTCACTGATGGGTTAATACCCCAGACCTTAAGTAGCTGTACCAGAGCGACTTGAACAGCGGTGCAAAGAGGCTGCGAGAACTCAGCCTCTCCTACACGAGAAGTAGCGGCGTTCTCGAGTAGACACTCCTCTAGTGTCCAGGAAGGGGCTTCTTCCAGGTCCTCGAGTATCAAGTCCATGCGACGAATTGCCTTGAGGAAAGTTGGGTAGAGCGCCATAAGCTGGGCACCCATACCTGCCCATTGCGCTCCTTGGCCGGTAAAAATGAAGCCAAGCGTACGTGCTGTCTCATTCTTTTTTCCGACTATGAAGCCAGGCATATCGTCGGTAAAGGTACTTTGCAATGTGCTAGGTGTCGTAATTGCGAAGCCCTTGCTCTGGAATCGCGTACGGTGGTTGGCGAGAGTGAAAGACATGTCCAACAGACTGTACTTGGCAGCAACCTTGCCATGCGCCATGGCATTGCGCTTCAGAGCTCCAGTGTCGTGGGCTGAAAACACTAGCAAATATGGCCGGCTGCGATTGACTGCTCCGCGTGCCAACTTGGTCTTCATGCTATGCCCGTGCATCGAATACTTGTAATGCTGGGGCATACTGAGCAGAGATTTGGGGCTTTCGACGATCGTGTGAGCATTTGTGCCACCGTACCTACGATGATCAGTTCTGAATATGGCAGGATTGAGATCATACGTACCCGAAAGAGTTGACACTCACTCGCATGACTGGCAAGTGTCGAGGCATAGGAGTTGGCTCTATAGGCACATGGACCTTCCATCCCTTCCAGTCAATCTTGGGGTTCAAAGCAGTGACACCATAAGTTGGCGGGATGATGCCTCTCTCCACCATCAAGATGGCCTTGATGATTGCAGACAGCCCACTTGCCGCTTCAGAATGCCCAATGTTCGTTTTGACAGCCCCAATATTCAGTGGCCCATCTGCCTCTGTCCTTGTACTGTTCATAATGTCAGATACTGCGTGGACTTCGAGTGGATCGCCTATGGCTGTTCCTGTTCCGTGGCATTCGAAATACCCAGTAAGCATGGGGTCGAGTCCGCTGCGCTCATAGGCGTGCCTCATGACGTTTCTCTGTCCATCGAAGCCAGGATATGTAATTCCTACACCAGGTGCCTTTCCATTGTTGTTAGTTGCGCTTGAACGTATGACTCCACGGATGGGATCACCATCCCTCACAGCATCGCTCAGACGCTTGAGGTAGATAGCGCCGACACCCTCAGCACGTCCGTAGCCGTTGGCGTAGCTATTGAAAGTGTGACAAGTCGATGTTGGTGACAGAACGCCCAATTTGGCTGTGTTCATGTGTTGGTCCACGGTCAAGATGAGGTTACTGCCGCCAACGACTGCGGCTGAACATTCATGGGTTCGGAGTGCGCTGCAGGCGTTGTGCAGAGCGTAGACAGAAGAAGAACACGCAGTGTTTACAACAATACTGGGGCCTCGGAGGTTGAAGACGTGGCTAACTCGGTTACTGAGAAGACCAGGGTCGACACCAGTAGCTGCCAAGCTATGGCGGAAAGAAGGCTCCTTGAAGGACATCTGCTGGAAGTCTGCAGTGAAGGTGGCCATGAAGCAGGCCGTGTCAGATCCAGAGAGCTGGTCGAGAGTCAACCCGGCTGACTCGAAAGCTTCATAGACGACCTCGAGGAGCTTTCGCTGTTGCGGATCTTCAACTCGTTTTAGCAAACACATTACATGAGCATTCGCAACAGGGATCAACTTACCCATCCATGTAGCTTCAACCGGCGTGATACCGAAGAACCCTGGATCGAATTCTTGCAATGTCTCGTTGAGAAAATAACCGCCAAGCACGCCAAAGCTGCCAGGACGATCATTATTCGGATGGAAGTGTGCATCAATATTGAATCTGGACGCGGGAACCTTGGGTGTCTGGCCGCTCCTCTTCTCCATCATCAACTTCCAGAAGTCAGATGGAGAGCTGACACCTCCCGGGAGGCGGCATCCTATGATTCATGGGTCAGTAACAAAGGCACCTATCGCGTATACAATATAACTTGCCCATTCCCACAACTGCGATAGGTTCAAGCTGCTCGCTCAATGGCGGCTCGTCTGGCGAAAGAGCCGCATATTCATCGTCGCTCACGATGCGTTGACGGGAATTATGTGGGTCTAAATCGATGCCTGTGGTCGAGGAGCTCGAAGATGATTCTCGGAAATGAGGCATTGTCGTTATGAAAGCGGGTATGAAATACGATGTCTGTTCCAAGATGTAAGCGGGTGAACAAAGGGTCTGAAGCAAACAAGGGCGGATCTCTGACAAGCTGTCGATAAATGCACAATTATTTGTTGGATAGCTGACCCTAAAGAGCTAGTTATGACTTGGTTTCTGTTGTAAGGCCGAATATAGTCCTGACATTTATATGCGCAAATGTCGTATTCAGCCCCCAAACTTCTCCTCACGATACCCTCGTCACTCAACATTCACTCGTACCCCAAATCCCCCCCAACCTGCACTTATCGGAGAAGACTTCATTGAGTAAGATTACAAAATCCTGAGCTGAACTCGGTCGCTCCGATGGCGGCCGCTTGATAGCCGCTGCACCGCGGCCGATTCGGACGAATCCCTTCGGTCCCCGTAGGGTAAGTTCGGCGGAGCCGGAGCGGGTCGGGCCGCCGGAATCACACAAGAGACAAGCAGCCGGAGCCTTGTCTGTCTGAACAATACCTACTAAAGACAACTTATCGTTTATCCCACCCGGGAGCAAGTTCAAGATTCGAAGTTGACATCCATCTGCATTCTCGACTTGAACAGCATGATGACGAACCAAACTCTGGAGGTGTTTGATGTGATTGTGGTTGGCGCAGGTAAGGCATTTCGACTCAACGTAGGCTTTCAACCCGATTAATAGGATGCAATAGGATGGTATGGGTTGATGGCTGCCCGAACATTCCTCGAGCTTGCTCCCGAGACCAACCTTCTGATTCTTGACGACGGCAAGACAGTCGGCGGAGTATGGTCCAAGGAGCGTATCTACCCCAGCCTCTTTGCTCAGATCAGCCATCCCTTGTTCGAGTACTCCTTCTATCCTATGCCAGAAGAGGATGTATCACCAGATGGTTTTGTATCTGGGAAGACAATCCAGAAATACCTTGAGAGCTTTGCCAAAGACCATAACCTGATGTCTCGGATGCGTCTCAACACCCGCGTTGAAAATGTGAAGAGAGGACCCGACTCGGATGGCTGGGTACTTGACCTCAAAGAAAAGGAATCTCTAGCGTGCCGAAAGCTCATATACGCCACGGGCGCCAATTCAAGCCCCATCATCCCGCAGTGGCCACGAAAAGACTTTGAAAAGCCCGTTATACACTCCCTCGAACTTGGAAAGTACCAGGATTATATAAGGGACAGCGTAAAGAATACCGTCGTCGTCGGCCGTTCAAAGTCTTCATACGATGCGGTATATCATCTGCTATGTGCCGGGAAGACGGTAGATTGGGTGATGCGTGACGGAGAATCTGGCCCATTTAGCATCTATGCGCCAACGTTCATGGGACTTTGGAATATTGCTGACCACATCTCAACTCGGTTTGCCTCGAGCCTCAGCCCCTGTATCATGTCTACCTCTGGGATGTGTTATAACTTTTTCCAGCGTAACGCCTTGGGACGCCTTCTAACCAATATGTACTGGCGAACGGCGAACTATATCTCAGTGTCTCACGCAGACTACTGGAGAACGGCGAATGCCGAAAAGCTGCGACCAAGGCCTTATAGCGATGGGTAAGATGCTAAAATCCCAATATTTCGCTCTTGTCATTGTTTGACTGACATTTCCTGCTGGAAGAGTTTTCTGGGGATCTGGTGGTATTGGCATCGCGACCGCTCCCGACTTTTGGGAGACGTTCCACAATGGCGATGTTACTATCCATTCGACTGAGATCAATAGTCTTTCCCATAAGGATGTCGTGAACTTGAAGAACGGATACTCCATCGCGGCCGACATCGTGATTCACTGCACGGGATTTGACAAAGGCTACGATGCATTCGAACCTAGTCTCAGACGTGAACTCGGTCTGGAGTATGACCCCAAAGAGTTCTCCAGATGGACAATGCTTGATGAGAAAGCCGAAAAGACTGTGGACGATCTCCTGCCATACCTTCGTGAAGCGCCAAGCCGATACCGCGACTCCAAAGCCACCAAGAGAACGGGGCATGGCCCTAACAGGCATTACCGCCGCCTGGTGGTACCTGAGCTGGCAGCACGGGGCGACCGATCAATTTTATTCCCCGGGCACATCCATTCCGCTTTCACGCCACTGGCAGCTGAGCTCCAAGCACTATGGGGTGTTTCATGGATGCTCGGTTGGCGAGACCTACCGCCAAGAGAAGAGATGGAGGTTGAGGCTGCAAACTTCAATGCGTGGACGAGAAAGAGGTACCTCGAGCAAGGCAAGAAACATTCGTATTTCATATACGACTACATTCCTGTAAGAGAACTTAGGGTGCATGTATGCGTCATTTCATTTCACTGACTGTGCGTAGTACATCGACACACTGATGAAGGACCTGGGACTAAACCCGTTCCGCAAGAGCAGCGTTTTTGAAGAATGGTTTGTGAGATATAAGCCGAGTGACTACAAGACTATCCTGGACGAGTACCTGAGTCTTAGACGTCATCAACATGGAATTGAGGGTGCTGAGACGGAGAACGGAAAGGCAGCGTAGGAAATATGCTGTGAAACACAATGAGTTACATTCGAATTGTGTTTGGGTACTAGTTTCTCTGAGATTAAAACCAACAATTGCATCCTTTATTTCTGGACAGTAGCCACCACGATCATAACACCGCTAAACAACGTAGCTCCTATTAAGCTCTCTGAATCTCCAGCCATTCTCTAAGCTTCTCGCATTGTAGTATCCCCACATACATTTCTTCCAGCAAAGTCTCGAGCTCGCCACTGGCAGTCAGTGCATTTTCGTGTTGCTGGATAGCACGTCTCAGTATGGCCAATCAGCGAGCTCCCTCGGTGTCGAGCGGACTAGCGCATAGAGCGGGGCGAGTCTACACCAATCGCAGACCTTGTTCTGCTCTGTCAAGACGGCCCCACTATATCCGCGTCCGCCCCGTGTCCGTCTTTGCTCTCGTATAATCTCGCTGCAAGTCTCCTACTTGACAAAAATGCTCCCCTTTCGTACGGAAAACCAAAAGTTACCTTATCATCCTTCATAGCCAAAGTACCAAGATATCACCTGAGTCCACACAGCCATGAGTGATCAAAATACCGAGAAGCCTGCAGATGCAGCACCCAGAAGCCCACATGCTCCCGGCGACCTTGCTGGTAGTAGCGACGCCTCTCTCACTGAGACCGGACAGCGTAGCATCCAGGGATGGAGAGTGAGTGCTTCCGAAACTCTTGGCCTTTTGAGATATTTTGCTAACATTGGACGACTTCATTTAGTGGGCCGTTGCTTATGCAGCGATGCTGTCGACAACACTCCTCTTTGCTATCGACAATACCATCGTTGCAAACATCCAGCCCAGTATTATCAACGACTTCGGCCATCTCGAGCTCATGACATGGATCGGTACGGGTTTCGCCCTGGGTACCATGTTCATTCTGCTTTGGGGTAAAGTGTATGGTGTTTTCAACATCAAATGGGTCTACATCTTCAACATCTTCCTCTTCGAGGCCGGGAGCGCTGTATGCGGTGCTGCGCCTAACATTCAAGCACTCATAATCGGCCGTGTCATCGCTGGCATTGGTGGTTCTGGGATGTACTCTGGCACCTTGACATACGTCTCGGTTCTAACCAACGAGCAAGAGAAGCCAGCATATCTTGCTGGAAGTACTGTTGTTTGGGGCATTGGCAGTGTCCTTGGCCCTGTAGTAAGCTCTATTTTCTACCTCACCATTGGCTCTGGACTGACCATCATCGTCAGGTTGGTGGAGCATTCGCAACAAGCAGCGCGACCTGGAGATGGGTACGTGTCTTTCCTCCTTTCTTTCGCTCGATCCTAACTGACTTGGCAATCAGGGATTCTACATCAATCTTCCTATCGGCGCTGTTTTTGCTCCTGCATACTTCCTGCTATTCCCCAGTACTGATCCAAACCCTACCAAAACCCTGGCAGAGAAGCTCCGCCTCGTGGATTGGATCAACGCAGTCATCTTCCTGGCGGGATCTGCTTGCCTGACCGTTGCCCTCACCTTCGGCGGTGTCGTCTATTCATTTCACTCGGGGACCATAATCGCACTCTGGACTGTCACCGGCGTTCTACTTCTGGCTTTCATTGTCTTACTTAAAATACATCCTCTAGTCTCGAAGGAAAACCGCTTGTATCCCTTGCACTTCTTCAAGAAGTGGATTCTTATCAACATGCAGCTCCAGGTCTTTCTGTCTTCTGGCATCATCTTAGTAAGTCACAAAGAATCGAAAGGAATACTTTGACTAACCATATCCAGGCCATGACTTACTTCGTCCCGTTGTATTTTCAGTTCATCAAGGTAGGGGCTCTGACTACGTCATGAAATATTTGTGACTAATATCTTCAGGGCGATGGAGCACTCGAGGCTGGAGTTCGTTTACTGCCTTTGATCATGTTTATGGTTGCTGTCTCGATGTTAAATGGCTTCCTGATGCCAAAATACGGACTGATCCCTTTTTGGTACATCGGCGGTAGTGCTCTTGCACTCATCGGTAGTGCTCTAATGTGTAAGTGGCCAATCATTCTATTAGCCTGTTCTAACGTCCTCCAGATACCATTGATGACACAACATCTAACGGCAAGGTATATGGCTACAACATACTTGTCGGAGCCGGAGCCGGGTGCTACATCGTCGCTGGGTTCGCCATCATGCAGTCACTGGTCCCAACCCACGAAATTGCCAACGCAGTTGGTGCGATGACGATTTGCAAGTATCCCCATGGCAAACCATTCAAAGTTATTTCCAGCTAACCTTGACTCTAGCCCAGGATCTCGGAATGGTGCTTTTTCTTGCTGTCAGTGGCAGCCTGTTCCACAACGTCGCCGTTGACAAAGTGGGCAACGCTCTGCCAAGCGCCTCTGAAACTGAGATTGGCAACTTGATTGCGGGCACGAGCAGCGCTGCGTTCAAAGCTCTTTCTGAAGACGAAAAGGCCGCTGTTATACCAGAGATCGCAAGTGCTATGAAGAGCATCTGGGCCTTTTTCATGGCGGCCGCTGCCCTCAGTTTTGTGTGCGCTTGTCCACTAGTTGTAGGTGTCTTATTTCATAAACATGTTGATTGACTGACGCTAACTCCCACCAGACAGCTAAGCTTGGGGGAAAGAAACTCAAACCAACTGCGGTAGCCTAAAATGTGGTGAGACCTACCGGAATATCATAGATGGAGAAGATCGGCTTGAGCATCTACTACGTCAGAATGTCAAGGACTTTTGCTGTTTGGAGGATGGTTGCTGTTTCTTTTTGTTTGACAGGGAAATTGTAACAACAGTCACACAAGAAAACAAACATCAGTTGTAATAAGAGAAATAAGAGATGATGTATAGTATTGGATGAGCCCTCAATACTTGCCTAGATTTAGCTGTTCCCAAAATATGACAGTTTAGACTTATAGACTCTGAATACAAGAACGTCAGCAAGGCCTTACAAGTGCGTTCATTGATGTCTTTTATCTTTGTACCCTTGGGGGTAGAAGCCTACTTTAGAAGCTAGCCTTAACACAGCAAGTGCGTTCACTTAACCCCCAACATGGCCACCTCGTGATCCCATAGGCTCATGGTAGATCAATGGTAGTACTACCACTGTTGGTAGTGAATTGTCTTACATCAATGTATATTGAATTGCTACCTTAAATGCGACACGAATCTTCCAAGCTCAGTAAGCTCTCAAGCTCGCGTTGTACAATTCAACAAAGCCTGTCCTGTCCGACCTAAAGCCAAACACATGATCCCGAGAGGCGATCAGATGAAATACCCATATAGCCAACCACAGAGCAGCCACTATCGCCATCACATGCGGGAAAACAGCTTCAAATCCACCATTCCAATTATTCCAAGTCATTCCCGTTAGCTCCTTCTTCGCAGCCTTACCTTTCATTGCATACTTCTTCTCAGCCTCTATCGTGTCTTGCCATCCCATAATTCCTCTCTTCTCTTCAAACTCGACAAAGCTCAGTTTAGGCGCTGTGACACATAAACCTGCAATCTTCTGTGCTAATGTATCAAGTCCTATGATGGGCGTCAGCCATCGTTGTGTGATATATGCCTTCCATCCGTCGTATGCTTGCTGCCTCGTCAAGGCACCTCCAGCTTTGACTATGGCCCGAGCACGTTCTACTCGGGTGTCTTGGTACTCCTGGCGCATGGCGTCGTGTAGCTCTACGTCACTAGGTTTTTTGTTGGGATGTCTAGCCAATAGAGCATGCAGCATGTTCGTGATTACGACGGCATCTTCCATCGCTGTGTTGCCTCCAAGAGCCGAGTTGGGGGTCACCTAGATAAATTAGACATGTCAAGGTACATGGAGCATCGTTCAAGGGAACCCGTACCTTG
Source organism: Fusarium verticillioides 7600 (assembly GCF_000149555.1). Taxonomy (NCBI): domain Eukaryota; kingdom Fungi; phylum Ascomycota; class Sordariomycetes; order Hypocreales; family Nectriaceae; genus Fusarium; species Fusarium verticillioides. The sequence continues at coordinate 3,313,839 of NC_031680.1, read as the reverse complement.
TGAACAGCGTCTCCAGCCAGGACAATTCAGCCGAAGGTCCAATGATCCAGAACCCCTTCTTCAAGGGATATCATTTGTGCCTTCAGACGTCGCTTCCACAATTCCCCGAATACGACTGTATCCGTGACGGGACGCTCAGATATCTTGCTCACGAGCGCTTCCATATCGGTTTCAGTATAACGTCGGCGCGTGGGCCATGTACACTGCTGGTTCTCAGGGAGCTTGCTGTGCACAATGATAGATATCCATTCTGGCTGGCAGAGAAGGAGAAAGGAGTACTTGTCATTGGAGGTGATTTCCATGTCGTGAGCACCGATGCCAGGGACTGGCGAGCTTGCCATTACGATGGCATTGTATTGAGTGACCATAGCTTGAAGGGCGTGAGTAGCTGATGACATCTGCCATAGAATGATATATGCTTACCTCTCTTCTCATCAACTGTGATCATACCAGGGTATAGAGCGTTGGCTTTGTCCCACATGATTTCGCGGACTTTGGAATGAACGCCATCAGAACCAACTACTACGTCACCAACAAACTCACGACCATCGGCCAGGATGACGTGGGCAACCGAATCCTCCTCGATTATCTCCTCGACGCGAGCCTTTTCATAGATTTGAGACTTATCAGGTAGTAGCTCGTAGAGCTCACGCAGGAATACTTGACGGTCAAGTGTCCTAGTATCATAACCCGCGCTTCCCACGGTTAGTGGGCGAGTCCCAGCTAATAGGGAGTTGTACATACAACTTTCGTACGACACCAAAGAAGTCGTTGGAGGCAAAGCTCTTACCGGTGGGATCACGGCAATGCGCACCGCCCATGGTATCGCACTTGGCCAGTACGGCGTCTAGGCAACCTAACTGGTGCAGAATTCGGCAACCATGAGGCTGGAGGGTGATAGTAGTCCCGAAGCTCGGCGCCACTACGCCCTTGTCCAAGAGGACCCAGTCGATGCCAGCTTTGGCTAGGCAATGAGCCAGCGTGAGGCCTGTAACGCCAGCACCAACGATGATAACTCTGAACTGTGAGTTTTTCTGCATGGCGATAAGTATTGCTAGAGACTGGAAAGAGTCAGGATTTTCCGAGGAGAGATTTCCCTTAAATTCCAGAATTCTCATCCCAGTGATATGCCCTAAAGTCGTTTCGACGATCAGTTGAAGACGGGCCCGAACGGAGTACCGGAGCTTCGGTCCCGAGCGGTGTGGGTGGAGCTCTGTAGCCATTAAAGCGGGAGCGGCCGTCGGATGCCGACCAGAAAACATCGATCCGCCAAAGGAAATAACACAGAGTGCAACATCAAATCTCGCACTATGACAAGTTTAAAAGACGAACACATGCATACTTAGTTAGATATCTGGCCGTCCTTCCTAGCAAGAATCTTATCATCAACTGCTCATTATCAAACCCCAATCCATGCCATGCTTCAGACTTCAAGAAATCAGCTCCTCTATCTCAGTGCCCTGGGTGTATGGGGTCTCTGGGGATATGCATCATTTAACGGCATGTTCCGCCGCCTCGACACACTCACAAAGACACTGCATTTTCCAGACGGCAGGCCCCTCCGCTCCTCGTACACAGGCCTTGCACCACTAGACGCCCAGCTTTCTCTCGTCACAGCATTCTACGATGTCCTCACAAACTCGCTCAGCTCTGGCCCACGCTTGCTGTTCTTTGACATCAACTATGTCGTCGCATGCGCAAACCTATGGACGCTCATTGAATCTCGCCGTCGCGGTGTGCGTTCTTTCTTCCTGAGGTATCCAGCGTGGGCAATGGCTCTCTGCAACTTCAACGGCGCTGCTATTGTGCTGCCACTGTACATGTTTCTAATCTGCCGTAGTAAGGCACGCTTACGCGACTCTAGCGTACCGTTGTACGACGCGGTAGCGATGCCAGTGACGGCTGTGGTGATTCTGCTTCATCCGTTGCTTATCTTTCTACCAGCATGGTTGGGCTTCGATGGTTACGAAACCCATCATGGATTGATTGCTCTTTTTCAAGTTGCCCCTATCCTTATTCTTGGCTTTTATCTAGGGCTTGTATCAATTCTCCCTCAAGGGCCTGTCACACCAACATCATGCAAAGAAGCCAAAAGGTGGCTCGTTGCCTCACTTATACTTGCTGGCACCGTCGCCTCAGCTGTGCACATTTATATTATGATCGGTGCAATGCGAACCCACGATAGCGATGCATCCCTCTCCAGGCTATTTGTTCCTGCCTGGGGTTTCTCTGACCCAGGAACGATCCTCAAGACGACTGAGGGAAGATCCAGAGAGTACGCCTCGCTTCTGGAAAACCTTCACCTGTTTTCCCAATGGGACTGGATCGTTGTGTGTCTGACGACGGTGGTGGCTGTCCCCTTGTTTCTCTCTCGTCGGGACGGACTCAAGGTTGATAAGTCTACCTCGCCACACGAGGTCCAGGAACTGGTCTATCTTGCAATATCCACAGCAGTTCTCGGGCCTGGAGGCGCTGGTTCATTTGCGCTTGCAATCCGAGAAGCTAGGATCTGATTTGATGAGTACTCCGAGATCCTGCCTCTCAATGGATACCCGAAAGTGCTCCCACAAAAGTCGGGATAGTAAGGACTGTTAAAAAGCTGGATCTTATTTCTATCCTGACTCATACGATATATATAAGACGATTATTATCTAGTCGAACCACCCATCAATGGCTCTTTTTGTGTCCAACAGTCATGCTACTGAGAAGATCAGTCAGCCAAGGCCTCTTAAAATACGAGAAGGTAGTGTTCACGATATCACTTGGGCCAATATAATTCCTGCTCAGACTACCAGGCGCCTTTGCTTTTTATATCCAGATTCAACATACACTTGGAACATTCCAACATAGTAGTTTTCTTTGACTAACTATTACCTGCTGATATTTATCACAACCTCAGAGTTTATCATTCCTACTTCTTCCTCGTGAATGTTTGGACCTTGATAGCACAAATAGGCCCCGGGCGCTCTTCCACGAGTTTCAAGGTAAACTCCTTGTCTGATGACCTTGTCTTCCCGGAAACAGTGATAGAAAATGAATCTTCACTAGGCAAGATACGCTTGGAAGTTGAAGTCGCATCTTTCTGTGGCAGTGGTTGCAACTCGTACTCGTAAGAGGTCACCCCACCAACCTTACCATTCGGCTCGTGTAGCTTCGTCTGGAAAATATCACCTGGACCACTATAGGAGCATTTTCCGTCTTTAGCATCCGGAGCGGTGCTGAAAGACTCGTTACTGAACAGGCAGACGGTGTCAGACCCCGTCGTAAAGCCAAACTTGATAGAGAGAATTTCAGTGTCGGATGGGGGTTTCTCGGTATTAGGTGTAGAGATGAACTCAACACCCGAACTCTTGGTGTTCTTGCCGGTGATTTTGAACGAGAAATCTGCGTCCTTCGGTATCTCGGTTGGTGTGATGGTATACTCGAGAGTAGTCGAAGGAGGATCATCGATCTTCTTGAGCCAGCCACTGTCTCCTCTCATACTGTCGACGAACTTCTCCCCGGGCGTCTTCTCTGGTTCCGGTCTTCCGTACACCAAGTAGAAAACCGAGATAACAAGGCCAACCACCATGAGCACTTGTCCAATGACAGGGATCAAGGCACAAGTAGAGAACAAGCCAATAATTCCAACGATAACGGCAGCCGTCTCAATAGCGATCTGTGCAATCGCTAAACCTCTGCCAGTGCCCGAGAGATGATCCCATTGGTTGCAAAGATCCCATATCATGAACGCGACAACTACTACTCCTATAGCAATGCCAAGCCAGCGTATGACTTTTGATGAAAGTGAGAGCCTTCTTCTCATTCTTCCATACCACGTTGTCTCTCTTGCTGCTTTCTCATTTCCTACTTTGGCCAGATCCTCGAGATTAGCATCATAAACGTCGAATTTAAGCTCTGTAGCGTTGGTCTTTCCAAGGGCATAGGCGGGCAGCTTTCTGCCAGTTGACTGGTTTATCACCTGGCACTGGGCCACGAGCTCCCTTGCATTCCTAGCTTCTGGTCGCAGGAGGAATGGTGTGAGGATATCGAAGACACCCTTTGTTACGTCCGTCGTGACTCGTCCTATCTGCGCCGCGCTCATGTCTTTTCCTCCCATGACAATGTTATAGATGCTGAATCCGAGTAAGCTCATCTAAGAGAGAAATTCGTTAGCCCCTAGTCCCACTCGGTAGTCTCAGAGATATTATAACTTGACATACCTTGAATGCTAGCCCGAGGCCTTTCCATCCAGACTTTAAGTTTACCTCCAAGAGGCTCTGCCCCTTCATGTGGTCCCAGTTTGCAAACCTCACACGCTTCCATGAGCCCACTCCGATAATCATGAGTGATTTTGCTGCCAAATCTCCGGAAACGAGGATGTGAACCATGTCAGCGTAGTTCTTGGCTGCAAATTCTTTCCCGTTCTTTTCAAAAATGTCTCGATGGGCAGCCATGAAGGTATCCAGCTCCTTTCTCAACAGGTCTCTCAAATCTTTATCGATTACCTCGTAATTCTCGTTCAGGATTGCGTCGATGAAGGTTTTGGTGATGTGTGGCAGCCATTCCATCACTGCGTCCTTGTTAACCCGCTGGGTCATGGCGAAACCGAGGAACTTGTTGTATATAGCATCTCGGAAACGCTCATGATAGTTTCCTTCCGGATATAGCACCCACAAGATCGTCGTATACCTGTCTAGGATTCGTGGATTACCTTCCATGTCCTCCACAATATCGTCCATCTTGACGTTAAGGAGCTGATCTAAGTATGCTTGTGCCCACTTCTCCCCGCCGTCATTGATGAACTTTCGCAGGACTGGAAAGAGTTGTTTCAAGGCTTCTAGGAGGCACAGACGATTAAGAGTCGCGTTCTCTCTACTTCTAGCAAGGCATTTTGGACCTTGTCCCTGCCAGAAGTACAGAATCTTCTTTTTCTCATCGTCTGTGAAGTTCGACCGCCATTCTCGAGTTTGCAGACTCTGGGCAATCTGAAGGCAGGTATAGGCAGGGCCAAAGGTCTCCTTTATCCACTTGGATAAGTCTGATGGGAGATTGCTGCCGAGATGGTCGGGTAATTGTCGAGTTTCCTTGTCCTTAGAAGACAGTAATGAGGCATGGCCCTGATCCATATGGTAGAACATGAGGTTCTGGAATATTTGATCGCTTGTTGACTTCACCTAATATCAATAGAGCTCATATCAGTATTTCAATCACACTGGACTTGAACACATCCCCTGGGGAATTACTTGCCGTGTCATCGTTGTATTTTGCGAATATGGCGTGAAGGTCCTGCATCGCCAAATCGCTTTTGCCAACCGGTGGCTGAAATATTGGCTCTTTCTGAGGGATCGTCTGGTCTCCAGTAGGTATATCTCCAACGATCTGGCCTTGACCTATTCTAATCGGCACTCTCTGTGAGGCAGAGCCCGGGCGTGACATTATCAGGTGTCTGTCACATTGGTAAGCACCGAATACTTCATATGCAATTGTTCCGTGGATGATTACCTGATACCTTCAGCTCCCTCTCTTGAAGGATCTTGATTATATTCCCACAATGTTCCAGACACAATCTCACTCTTGTCGTCTGAAAAGTTTAACTCGAGCCTAGCAAACAGCAAAGGCAGTTTAGCCTCCTCTCCAAGCTCATCCTTGAAAGTTAGAGTTTTCGAAGGATCCTCAGCGTCTTTCCTATCCTCCAAACTCTTCAAGCTCTCTAAGGTTGTTGGTAGGATTGTGACAGTGGCTTTTAGTCGCCCGTTATGCATCACGACCGCCGTCTCATACAGCCGCGAGATCTTCAAGGTCTCATCACTCTGTTTGTGATTCCATAAGTCCAAAATGGTATCCAGGCTAGGGATTGCGATATCAGTGAACAGAATTCCTGGAGTTCCATCTGAGATCACTCGCTGAGTCGTCAGTTGTATAGGTCCGAAGTCGAGTTGTCTCTGAATTTGTACTTGGTCCTTTTGTAGAGGTGCTTCGTCGTAGACAACATCAAATTCCCGTGGCTTTACTTCGAAGCGGATATCGGTCCGGGGGGCAGAGCTTCTGGTCACTGTCTCGGCGCGCACTTCTGATGTTATGATCTCATCGACTGCTGCTATCTTTTCCTCTTCCGTACTGATGGACTTGAACGCTAACTCATCATTTAAATCTTCTATGGGCCCGTCTGTATTAAGTTGAATAGGCTCAAAAGATGCTGCTTTGAAAAGCAGTTCTTGTTTTGTAACACCGACACTGAGGGTGTCCATCTGGAGCTCACACTCAGAGCCATAAGTCAGATACTGAAACACTGGGAGGTCCAGAAGATTATCTCCGTCGTAGTCCGTGCTGTAGCAAATCCGACCAATGCCTGAATGATAGCGTGGGTCTTCTATGGATAAGACTCCATGCTCAACCACATTCTGGCCGATAAAGCGCGACCATCTTACTTCACTGCTGGCATTATCCACACGGCCATACTCACAAATGACTCCATTTACTGAAATGACTCCGTCGAATAGAGTTACAACAGGGAGCTTGTGTGGAAGCTGGGAGTAGTCCTGACTAGGTATCTCTTCTGGATAGAAACATACCGATGCATGCGAAAGACCGGCCAGCTTGTTCTCAGTGACCTTGTACATCCGCGCAGTCAAGCTATTCTTTGCTGCATCGACTTCGCGCTGAACCATCTCGGAGACTGTTGCAATTCCGAATCGTTCGAAGAGAGGATTTAGTTCTTTCAATGATTGCAGAAGTCGTACTTGATCCTCCTGTGAGAACGTCGCAATTGTAGAACAAATTCTTTTGAGTGTAATCTCTGGATAGTTGACCATGACAAGGTAGTCATTAGCATGGTAGCTTCGCCGGCCCTCACGAAGATGTACACCGTAAACCTCGGTGACCTCGGGCATCCGGCGCCAGTTGATGTCAAGAATGGGTACTAGGTCGTATGTCTTCCCATCCTTTCCCAGGCGGTATAGAATATGACCAGCTGAAAGCCGACCGACTTCTGCCCAAGGATTTTCCTTCATGGCGAGCTCTGCATCGAGGGCTCGGAGGCCAGTAGTGGTGTGAAAGACATGACCAGCGGTGAAAAACGGAGATTCATTATCTATGCGGTATCAGTACCATATCATCAATGACTCAGCGGAAACAAGGCAGACTCACTGAACCCGTATATGATAGGCGAGTCCACTGGGATGACAACTCTTTCGTCAGACACGAGGCCCCATTCGTCCTTTGCTCCGTTAGTCAATACCCAGTCGTTTTCTTCGAGACCTTCGATAGGCTTGTTTCCAGCTTTTGTGATGATCTTGGTTCCAGCGACAAAACATGTGCCTGACCCATTGTTTGAAGGGGGTTGATATCTATACTGAGTCCATGGCCCCGGCCTCTGCACAATAAAGTTGGCGGATGCGCCTGCGAAATACAGTCAGCCTCCGAGTTGATTAAACCTTGCACAGTTTGTACTCACAATTCTTCAAGTAGTGGATGATAGCAATTGCCTCTACTCTCAACGGTACAAAGTGCAGCAAGGGGTATGCCGCCATATCTTGCAAGGAAATCATATGCTGTGGGACTGTATCAACACTGCGCGCGAGGTTCTCTGCTTCTTCTGAAACAATCTGCTGCTGTTTCTCCCAGAGTACTGTAAGCTGGTGGTTATGGGATTGCCATCCCTCTGCACCTCCAAGATTCTGGATCTGATTGAGGATCTCTTCTGTCTTCGTACCAGACTCGGGGTGGAAAGGCATATTCTCCAAGAGACCCAGAACCTCTTCGCGCTCTGGTGGTCGAAATGCGGCGTTGTCGAAAATGCCCATTGGCAGAGCTCTCATTGCACCAAGTGCAACGCGGCCTGCCAAGGGTGATCCACTAGCTTGCTGAATGCATCTCAATGCAATATCTCCCACGGGGCTCTTCCATATATCGTCACTTGACAAAATCTGTGGTCGTTCTGGTTGGCTGAAATACTGCACAAGGAACAGGGAGGCTTCTATCCAGGTAGCCTCACCAAGGCCCATGTGCTCAGTCATATCAGCGATCGAGTCTTCACTGGAAAGTGATTCAATAAAGGCTTTGGGGAAACCTCCATAGCGAAAGAGACTACGAAGCGGTGGTATTTTGCATTTCTCCAGATGTTCACTGACGTGATCAGCATACAAGAGAAAAGTGACACGTGTAAGAGCATCTCGACGATATTTCTCAGCCTCGTGCTTTGAGACGTTAGCATAACGAAGAAAAGTCCTTTGGTAACGGTGGTAAATGGTGCTTGACTAACCAGAGAAACACACTGTCTGATACCATTTGGATCATATCGAATGTCCGCGATTCCGATAGCCCTAGTGGAGTCAGCCAGAGATTGTACAGCTTCAATACCGGTCAAAGTCTGTAGATTGCTTGTATCGGGATCACGGAGGGTTGCGGAAGCTCCAGTCGTTCCATTGATCATAAAAGAGAACTGATCAGGCTGTTCAGTGATTCTCAAGTAGGCTTTGTTTGTATCAAAGAGGGGAAGAGTTCGAAGCGCCGTGCTCAGACCTTTGATGGTCACATCCGGTAAGCCATCATACTGAAATGGCTTGGCGATCAACGAAGAAGTCATCGTAAAGTGCTCAAGAGTGATTAATGGACAAAGTTGTGTAGACCATACAGTTATTGTGTTTAAATCAAAAAAGCCTCATGGCATATCAGCTAGTTCTTGGTTCAGAACCCTTCAGTTTATCCCCCGCCTGTCTACGTGCGCCGATAAGCGCCGAGGCCTAGCCAGAGGCGGTCTAGACACTTGGAGAGCTAGGACTACGTAGCGGAAAAGAAGACTCTTAAGGTAACTTCGGTTAGATTGCGGGGAGGTTGCAGGGTCTAGATTGTTCTCTGCATATGAAAAAGATCGTGACTGGTAGTTGAAAATCAGGGTTTAAGCTGTTGCCAATTAAGCTAAAGTATGCATGGCCTAGTTAGGGTCGTGTCTCAACAAGTCGAAGAAGCTATCTATTTCCATATCAATGCCGCGATACCGACAACTGTGATGAGTTTGGTAAAGCCGGCTTAGGTCTAGATTCTAGTTTCGAGTACCCCAAATCTTCTTCTTGGCCTTCATAATCTAATAATCAAGCAAGTACATTGAATGCATACTGACATGCAAAGAGCATTCTTGGTCTTGAGCAGCGTATGAGTACATTCTCCTCAGTCATATGAGTTTCTGGGAGAAATGATGCAGAATATAATCGGCTACCCTCGCCTTTCGATACCGGCAAAAATGGCAAGTTCTAGATGACAAACTTATCTTTCTCTCCTTCTCTTTCTCTTTCTCTCTCTCTCTCTCTCTCCATTTGTCTCTCATCATCTTCTTCTCCTTCTCATCCGATGATCTTTCCTTGCCCAGCATGCATTCATGGCCGAAGTGACAATGTCCCAATCGGAGGTTGCAACGCGCCCTATGGAAAGGACTTTGATGTCATGCATAACGGTCATAAATTTTGCATAGCATACTCGAGACGCCTCATGTATTCGCTCGTCGTCCTCGTATATATGAACACGAATAGGAGGAAATCCTGGGACAGGCTCCCCCTGTAAGAGCAGTGGTGAGCGACCACTTGACTCATATACGATGCCATGACTTCGAGGATCAACTCCATACTTATTCAATCCTTGATTTTCATATGTTGTGATTGGTCTGATTCCTCAGCCTTTGCCCTTTGTTCGCAATGGTTTGACTTACAAGCATGTGCAATGACCAGAGTCATTTGCGATAACAATGAATCGAAGAAAGTGGACATATATAGTGTGATCAGTGTCGAGAATATGATCACCGACCCTAGACGGAATTTCAGCGCCAGGCTCAGGCCAGAGAGTTTTGAACACCTGTAAAATATACATCAGCTGAAACACATGTTGACACACTTTAGTGCACACCTCCCCAGGCTGGAACATCCTCGAAGGAGCGACTTGGTAGCCTGACGAGACTTTACCTTGTAAGTTTGCTAATGGCGTTTCCGTGCTTACGAGGATCCAGCACCTCTTCGTACTCCGAATTTTCTGACGTCTCATCATAATCCGAATCGTCTAATGTCTCATCAGATTTCGGAGCCTCTGCCATCTCAGAAGACATATGCGGTGGGTGTTCAATGGGTTCGATCATAAGCTGAGTACACCTTGAATCCGATGCCATCTCAACTCCGACTGGCACTTTGTGATGCGTAAGCCTTCCTGTACTAGACCATCATCTTAGTGACTTACACAAGGTTGTTAAAATGCTTTGATACTCTCCGACTTTGTTGAGGCCGGCAGTTAAGGTAATGGATCTCAAATGGGTCAGCAATAGATTCATCAACGAATATGCGGGCTTCGGCTTACCCTTCAAGTACCTGGAGTATTCCTTCAAGAATATCATGAACGATTCCTAGTCCTCCCATTGCTTCAGTAACTATCGCGATTTGTGTCTGTTGGTCTTCCAAGTTCTTCTCATGAACTTTGTGAAGCTCTATCCTAGATATATCAAGAAATCCCCGTATGTCCCTCAGTATCTTTGTCAAACTATTACCGTCTGGCGTGGTTACATTAATCCTCAAGTCACATTCGAAGAGCTGTTTTGTCATTAACAAACATCTCCCAGCATCATTCGAGGCTAGTTCAAATGCAAACTTGTCGTGGCCGCCCAGAGTTCCGCTTATTTCACTGAGATCGGATTTTATTGTCATGAAGAGCGCTGCATAATATTGCAACATCCCAAGTAGCTCCTTCAGCTCAGGGGGATACGACAGGATTTTAGTGGCATTCCACTCGGTGCCTGACGGATCCTTTTCTGCTTCTTCGTCTTCTTCTTCTTCAGATCCTTCTGTTGTGGAGGAATCGTCAGAGTCAATATTGAACAATTTGGATAACTGACTTTCACCCATGTTCTTTTCATCACTCGATATCGTTCTTGGCAGAGAGAACAATGCAATTCGCTCAAGATGGTTGGCTAAATGGTTGGTCAGGCCCTTGGGGAACGGCTGTTCTTCGAAGCATATGGGACAAATATCACGGTCATCAACGCGGCCTAATCTAGAGACGGCGGCTAAGTCCTCGAGCTGTTCACCGGAAAGACCTCTATCATGCTCTCGCAACAGATGGCGCTTGAAATCAGCAGCTGTCGCATACAAAGCGTCAGGGTGATCGCGGCATCGCCAACTAGGTCGATGCACAGCTTCTTCGTGATCTACCCACGCTTTTCTCGACTGGTAAAGATCGTTGGCGGAATTGCATGCTTCATACGTGCATACGTAAGGTCTCAAGTCATGGAGGACATGCGATTTCCAGGTCTTTCCCCTCCCTTCCTTCGGGGGGCATACCACCCAACAGTAAGGGCAGGTGAACGAGTCCCCATTCAGTGCCTCCTCTGGAGGCTTGGGGACCTCAATCCCTTTTCCGTCGACATCGAGGGCAGTCGAGGCCAGTGATAGTATGGTTTGTATCTCTGTTCTATCATCTAGGGCGGGGTCATACGGTGTCGTATTAGTCCCAGAGAGGTGACTCTGTTCCAATGGGGGAGCGAGCTCAAGGCGCTGCGCTTGTAGAAGTCCCACGTCCTCTGAAGCTTCTGATGCCGCGGGCCTTTCTCTGATAGGCATCCGATGCACCTGGAGAACTTGAACACCAAGCTTTCTAGCATGCCTTTCCCAATATCGAAATTGCTTCCGACGTAAGACATTAGATGTTGCGAGTCTTTCGAGTAGAGCATCGGAAGATTCAACGTCTTCAGGCTTTCCTTGACGCATGGCTGTGAGAAGTTCAACCAGGTGCCTTGATTCAAACTCATAAAGCGTATCGAAGAGATCGATCCCTGTCTCATTGTCCACCGCTTGGATCAAGCTGGCCCTGGTTGAGCTGGGGCGCAGACCAGAGTTGCGGATCTTGTAGGATAATCGGTATAGGTTGTTGACAATGTCAGTAATACTTGCAACCCTCATAGATAGCTCTGTTGATGGAAAGTCATCGTTGCTTGTGTCATCGTCGGATTCTTCGCTTAGATCTGACGGGATAGACTCCTCATCGAACGGAAGCCTTTCCCCTGATACGACATCGGTAGCTACTCTGCAATTAGCTTCTTATTTCCTTACATCTTGATTACTAAGGCTTACACTCTTCCAATTCTGTGACAAGCTGTTGGAGAAGTTGTGAGATGTTTTTGTGCATGAGAACCGACTCTCTCAACCTGTAATCAAGCGAGGAATAGCCCGTCTGCAAAGCACCAAGATTTCCGCACCAGACTCTGAACTTTCCAAGCTGTATCTCGATTGTCGAGGGAGGCATCTGCTGGAGGAATCGAGGGGCACTGCCTCTGAGATTTGACAAAAGATCCTGGAAGCCATCGATAGATGATTGACTCAGGCTGAGGGCTGTGCTCATTGTGGTGACCATATTGCCCTATTAGTTCCCTCTACTATAGAGGCCAGTTGATGGAAACGCCCAGCCTGGAAGAGAATTGACGACTGTGAGCTAGATGTGTTAGTCGTACTTGAGACTTGAGACTGAATAAAACTTGGGACATGGGGACAAGCTCAAGACACACTCAAGTTTTCGATATTGCATAATTCTTTTACCCCGCTTTGAACAATCTCTGCTTAAAATCCCTCGATATGCGTAAGCGACACCAATTTTGATATTGGATGCTCACCTGGCACTGGAACGGCGATCATGATTGGTAGCCTCGTTCTCAGTATGCAGGCTGGCAAAAAGACCGCGAAATTCATCTGATTATTCAAAGGCGGGGTACGATGACCCTCTCTCTTCTCACTTCACCTGTATCGAACTGTATTTTTGGCAACGAGCCAGATGTCCGGGTTTGAAATCGCTGGTATTGTTCTTGGGTCTCTCTCTCTGCTTATCTCAGCGATAGAGCATTATAGGGACAGTCTCGATCGCGCAACTGCTTTCTTCAAATGGAAAGACGGATTGAACTCGACTTTGCGGGAATTCTGGTATCAACACTCGTCGTTCGAGTTGACTTTGAGGAATATCCTCAAAGATGTGGCTAGTCCATCCGAATTAGAGGAGATGATTGGAAATCCTCATCATGAACTCTGGAAATCACGAGACCTGTCCCAGGCCTTGCAGGAGATGCTCAAATTTGCATACCGACCTTACATATCTACTATCAAGGACATGCATGGGTGCATGAAAAGGTTGGCAAGTCATTTAGATATCGATCGTGATGCTGTGAGTAGTTTTGACTGGATATACTTAGTGTGTGGGCTGAGCTGAAACTTCCTTATAGGGAACTGCAGATGATCTTGAGGCCATCATGAGAGCGAACAAGAGACTGCCGTCTACTGGCGGCCTTATGAAGTTCGAGTTCAGGCGTGCCGTCAAGTTGACCATGAAGAGAAAGGAAGTCCGCATACTCCTCGAAGATATGAAAGCATGCAACAACCGCCTGGATGAGTTCATCAACAAGTCGGAGGTTCCAACCAACAACTGTATGGCTGGAACTACTGCTAAAAAGTTGGGATTGAGCTCCTCACTACAACAGATACAAAATTACGCAACCATGCTGCATCAAACTCTAGGAAGAGCCTGGTCCTGTTCATCCCATACTTCTGACGAGATTCGCCTACTCTTGGAGGACAGGATTTTACGCCATAGTGAGCCGAGATCGCTCAAGAGGGTGAAGCGGTCAAGCAAACCACCGAGTTTCACGATAACCCATAAATCGCCAATGAGTTCTGCACTTTGGAAGTCAGCCAAAATCGAGATTATTGATTCGGATAAAGAGTTAGATGAAGAAAACAGGGTAATCCGATTCAAAGAGGCGCATCCCAAGACATCCATTAAAGACCAGCAGAGCATGACCATCCGAAGCGTCCATGGCTTAACAGTAGTTGGAGACCTTTGCTCCGTCTTTCGCTGCTACAGTGGGTTTGGTTTTGGACTTGACGACCAGGGTGTGCTTTATGAGACCTACCAAGACGAAACTAAGCCTGTCTGCTGCGCCGAGAATCTGATTAGTCTTCAGGAGCTCCTATTGACACGTTCTGGCATGAAGTGCTTCACCCCTTTGACAGAGGTGCAACGATATCGGCTGTCGATTATCCTGACTTCGTCATTTCTGCAACTCCATTCGACCCCATGGCTCAACAAACACTGGAGTCAACACACTGTCTTCTTTTCATCAACCCCGATTGATGATCAGCTTGTGGTTGACGTTGGACATCCTTTCATCGCTGAGAGTTATGGGAGTTCTCCATATCCAGCCCCCACCTCAATCGAAGCAAGGGGGCTTGCAGATGATAGCGCAAATTTACTTATGCTGGCTAAGATCCTTCTTCAGATTAAGTTTCATGGTCGGACGAGTTTCACACAAAATAAAGAAAGTGTAGCAAACTCGACAGCTTTCGACCGAGTCCAGGAATCCCAATTTCTTAATCAGTGGATATTCCAGGAGAGGGAGAACTTATCTTTTGCACACTATAAAGCCATTCAGTTCTGCATAGCGTCTTCAAATAGCATTGGCGCTGATCTTTGGGATCTGAAATATCGGCAAGTGGTTCTTGACCGAGTGGTTGTACCTTTGGTTAACGAACTAAGTCACTGGCAAGGGGCTACATAGCTTGGACACGAGAAGATGACAATTCACATCCATCTACTGAATATGACTTGAGGTATGAGCCATAAATACTTTTTCTAGAGGTCAAACATTATCCAAGATGTGATGACGGTCATCAAGAGTCACAGCCTGATTCGATACATGAGCAAAGTACTGTGGGGGCCACTATATTAGACGAATTAGAGTTAAATAGACTCATGCAGGTAAATCATCGCCCCGCCCGCTATACCTCCTTTAGTTGAAAAGGCGGCCACTTGCATGAGCTGAGCAGATGAAGGACTCAGAATCAGATTGAAGATCGCAGTAAAGTACAAAAGAAAGAACATTATTTTGTGAAACTCAACACCTATAGGACGCGATCGCTGTTGTCCAAATTATGATTATCTCTCTCATGTAGTTACGTCTTGGTGGAACTTTCAAATAGGCCACCACCTACACCACAATATCCCAATGGCGCGAGAGAGAAATCTGCCTTATGTTAAGGTGGCGCTTCACTAAAGATGACTACAGGATAGAGGTCGGTGAGGGTGAGCAAGGCACCATTGAAAATGTGCCTCACATGTTTCAGCTGACTGACTGCTGACCTGTTATCTATAAACTAAAGCAGCCACCTGATACCCCTCAATCCAAAAAACCTCAGCACTTTGTCTTCACTTACGTTTCCGCTTTTCGTTTCCCTGCTGTATTTTTGACTCATGATGGCTAGGCCTCGAGAAGGCTCGTCTGTTTCATCCACCTCCGAATCAGACCCTGAGAACGAGGGCTTGTTGGGGTTTTTCGAGGGTATCGCTCACTCGTTTGTCGATACCAACTTTTCAGACGGCGATGAATCAACTTCTGCTTCGACGTACATATCCTGGCGCATGCCCTCAAATGAGTTGTCGGTTAATTTACCTATTAGCCTTTGCTACTCTAACATAACTTAGTATCGAGAGAGAGGCTCTCAAGCTCCAAATATCATCTCGATGCCGCATCTGCAACCGTCGAGGACGAGCTGGGCAGCTTTTGTTCTGCACTGGGTGTGGCAATTCCAAGCGGCCTGCTCATAGAGCATGCTTAGCGAGGGATCGGCAACACGTTATGGGCCCTCGAAGACGACTTAGCGTTGGCGAGGAAGAGTGCAAAGAGGTAGAATATTCCGACTATGTCTTCACTCGGTATCTCCTCCAACCCCCTGCGCCCAAGTTAAAACCGGAATTACATGCCAAAGATGCGACATGTGCTTGGATCGGAGTTCCGTCCCTACAGCGGTTTGACAAACCACAGATCCACGTTTGGCCTCGCCTTCAAGATCTTCTCCAAATGTCACGAAACGTCAAGCCTGGTCAATATCCCATACTTGTCTCGTTTATTGGCGAGACAGGTTCGGGAAAAAGCACTTTGATACGAACGATGATCCAGATGGCCCGGCCCGATCACCCAGAAGGAGAGTCCGTTCCTGTGCCTGGGTCTCCAAGTGATCGGTTTGCGTCCACGAGCAGTGACATCCACGCCTACAGCGATCCTCTTACCCTCTCGACAAAGTATCCAATAGTCTATGCTGGTAAGCTTTGAAGGATTTCCAAACAGTCTACCAATCAACTGACGTTTCTGATAGACTGTGAAGGTTTTGTTGGCTCCGACAAGCCAATTGCACAAGAGATTATTGCGGCTCTTTCCGAGCCAAATTGGCTATTCCAGTGGGAATTCGGGGAGGAGTCTGCCGAGCACAAAGTACTAAAATACTGGCAAGACAAACAAGACAAGCTCCTGAGAGAAGTGAACCAATTCTTAAGCGGTGCCGAGAGCAGGATCAATGTTGAATGGGGCAAACTGGACTACCCAGACCCACAAGCATCAGTTATCATGGAAGACTCAGATGGGCGCAGGCTGCGCACAGTCCAAAACAACACTCGAAAGCTCATCGTGAAGTATCTGTACCCCAGAGTCCTCTATGGTTTCTCTGATGTAGTTTGTTTCGTCACGACCAACGGAAGGCATGTACAAGGTGACGCCATAATGGGGAATTATCTGTTAACGAGAGCAGGACCTCTGACAGTTTCTTGGGTCAGCTAATTGACTGGGCTCAACATTCACACGACCGAATCCTCAATCAGCGAACAAAACCTGCTCTTATTGTCATTCTCAATATCGTTGTTGATATGGACGACAGCTCATCTTCTGATGCGACTGAGGATCTTCTTCGAAGTTTCCAAAGGACTGAACGGTTTCGAGCGCTGCAGTCTCTCTGGGAAGAGAGAGAACATCCAATTCGAAACACCGCCGATCTACTCCTTTGCTACTATAGCGACTTCAAGGTAGTTCTTGTACCTGCCATAAGTTCCAGGAGTTCGCCGGCAGATGCAACCTCTGTGGGCAAAAGCATTAGGCGGCTATACGAGACAATCCGAGGATCGGTTTCCAAGGTCCGCAACGCCAAGGCTAACAGTGGTACAGAATCAGACTTGGCTACTCTCAACACTCACATGAACAGATCTTTGAGTGTTTTGGGGCAGGACCTTCGTGCTGCGCTTGATCTTCACGACATAGTAATGAGTGATTCTTCGATCCCGACTAGACTGAGCGATCATATGGCATCAACTCTACGTCAAATGTGTATCTTGCGCGAAATTGACCGTACTGATGCGATTGGAGGCGAAGAGAGAGTCGTGAGCGAATTCACCCCCTACGTGGGTGCATGTATCGTCGCCCAAACTTGCCGTATTCAAGACATTGGTATGTTCATGCCTTCATATATGGGGTATACAAAGCACTAACAAAGAAAGACATGAGAAAGAGAAAAAGGGAAGAACTGGTGGCTGAAGCTCAAAGCGGTCTTCAGAAGTTTCGCTGGCTATACTGGCGATGTGAAGCCCTAGAGCGAAGAACTGGCCGAAGATGTCGAAATTATTACAATGGCCACTACAAGGGACACCAATTCAATAGACCCAACGACGAACTGGAGGATGTGAAGGGTCTCAATCGAAGAGGAGGTGAATCAAATCACAGATGTTCGTGGCATCCTGATCAATTTGTAAAGCGTTTGCGGGAAGCGATTGCACAAAACCAGCAAGATGACCGAGTCATGGAAAGACTAACTTACTTGGCGAGAACGATACGACTGACAGAACTGCAGAGCCAGCGGACGTGCTTTTCTTGTCTGTCTAACTGTCCAACTAATATGCTTCCATGTGCGAGGTTTCAACACGGGATTTGTCAAAAATGTCTTGAGCGGTTTGCTCTGCAGAGAAATGGAGGATCTATCTTGGTGATTGAGCATTGCCCCCTTGGATGTGCTCTGAGAACTGGAACGTGGAGCATTCGAATTAAGCCGAAGCACGCAGCGCCACGCGTGTTGTCACTCGATGGGTAAGCCGTGTATCGATGTTTTATTCCCATCCGAGGCTAATTGTGGACAGTGGAGGAGTCCGTGGCATTGTAGAGCTTTGTGTTTTGCGTCAGATCGAAAGGCACGTTGGCTATGGTATCGCAATCCATGAGCTTTTCGATCTCGTGGTAGGAACAAGCACAGGTTTGTCTAAATGATCATTTTCAACCCAAGAATAAGTCTCACTCGTCAAGGTGGCATCGTTGCTCTTGGTGTCTTCCACCAGCGTTGGTCAACGGACGATGCCATCAATAGGTTTCGGGCACTGGCACGACGAGCTTTCACGCCTCGATTGGGACTCGGAAACTCTTTTCTCAAAGCCATTGCGCAGCCATTCTATGAGTTTCTCTATACAAGTGAGGGTATAGAACAGTCACTGCAAGACTCTTTTGGTAACTCAAATCTGTTCGGTGCATCTTTGGGTAAGAGAAACAGGGCTGGCGGAAGGGATTGGGTCAAAGTCGGCGTTGTTTCTTGTTTGCAGGGACGAAATCAGGCAAAGTTGATTGCCAATTATTCCAGGAACCCAAGAGCAGACACTGATGAAGGTAAGCATAGAGATTCTGCAAGTTGATCTAGGCTGATCTGTCATCAGATGATTACCTTTCGCGTGAAGATGAGCAGTCAAATGATTTCAAAATATGGGAAGCGTCAGTTGTCTTCTAGACAGTATTTTATCAATATTTAACTCTTTACAGAGCGAGAGCGACATCCGCGGCACCGACATTCTTCCAACCCTTCGTCCACCCCGAAACGAAACGAACATACGTGGATGGAGCTCTTATGCACAACAACCCAGTAGCTTTAGCCTATTCCGAAGTTGAGAAAATCTGGCCTGGCTCCCTTCCTCCTGATATCATTTTGTCAGTCGGTACTGGAATGGTTGTTGATTCCAAGTCAGGAGAGATGAAGACAAAACACAATTCCAAGCTGGAGCCTTTCAAAAAGTGCATTCCTAAAGGCTACCTGATGCGAATAGAGGCTGGACTGGGAATTATCCAGAGCTCAACGAGCTGTCACGAGGCTTGGAAAGAATTCAGAAGTATGTCCGTTACAGACCGTCGACTTAGGCATAACTCTCATCGGCTCAATGTTGGCTTGAAACAGCGCGTGGAAATGGACGATGTTGAGAAAATGAATTCCCTAATTGAAGAGTGTGAGGAGTACCTTTGCGATGGTACAAACATGTTCTATTTCGACAAAGCATACAGAACAGCCCCTGAACACCTTCAAACAGTAGCGAGGCGACTCTTGGCATCCCTGTTCTACTACGTCGGGCCTCTCGAGAGGACCATGAAGAGGGGGAAATGTGTTGGGAAGATATTTTGCAGATTAGAGGCAGGTTCCGCGTCAGCAAAGGAACTGTTACGAGACCACGTGCGATTCAGGCTTGGTCAGATTCCGGAAAATAGCACGAAGGCAGTGTATCCTCGCATCCTCCATCATCGCGATAGCAAAGGCTGGGATGCAACGGATCTTTCAGCCCTTGTGGTTCTCAGGGTGGAAGAAGGGGCGTGCAAGCGCTGGATCGAGGTGAATCTGCCTCACTGGAGGGATGAGTGGGAGCCCATCTCTGGATTCCAGTCTCAGAGGCGCACTAATATGTGAAGTCTCTAGTTTATGGCGGTTGAGCGGAACTGATGATCGTGGCCTAGGGTGTAATGTAGTAAGGTATTTGAGCGCTCTATAGGAATATATACATAGAAGAATAAAACTGAGCCTCTACTGATCCGCTGGTTCATCGAAGCTGAGGATGATGAACACGAACGTTGTCTTGGTCGAAGCTACAGACGCCATATTGGTCTTAGAGGAAGTAGGCTCAGTAGTCTGGCTCATCCAAGTCGCAGAAGCAGTCCATGTCATACCAAATGTAAGTCGTCACTTGATCAGTTACGGCCTCAATGGTGCCACCGTATAGTGAACAGAACTGATTAGGAGAGAAGGCAAAATAAGCACATCCGTTGGTGTCGTGGCAAGCATCGCGACAGGACTCCTTCGTGTTGGCACCGGATGGACTGCCCAGCTCTATCATGGTAGTACCGTCGTAGTAGCCATGTTTATTGCAGACCTTGTCGGATGGTACAGGACTCCTCTCATTGTTAACGCAGGACTCGCCTGGTGCAGTGGTAGTGGTTATAGCAGGAGCAGTCTCGGTGGTCGAAGTGAGTTTGACAGATGAAGTTGTAAGTTCGCTAGTTATAGCTTCGGTGGCTGTCGTCCCGGTAGCCAAGCCACTTGTGGTGCTTGAAGACTCGTCACAGAAGCAGTCCATGTCGTACCAAGACCAAGCCGATTCACCACCGCTGGTACCGGTGAATGATCCAGCCCACAGTGCGCACCACAAACCAGGCTGCAAGGAGATTGCAATACACCCAGGTCTGTCCAGACAAGACTTGTAGCAGGAGGCCAGCGTCAACGTATTCGCGTTGCCCATTGTCTGCAAGTCACCCTGACCACCGCCCCGGGCGTTACACCCCTTGCCAACCGGAGCAGGGTCCTTGAGGCAGACATATTCGCCCGGGCTGGTGGTAGTAGTAGCAGCTTCGGTAGTGGTGGTTGGCTCTCCAGAAGTGGCGATGCTAGTGATTGAAGTGACCTCGGTGGACGCTGTGTCGGTCGTGGTTGTCACTGACGAAGGCTTGCATGGGCCAGCCTGGACACCAACTGCAAGGCCAACAAAGGCAGCGAGAACATTTTGGGCGATCATGCTGAAAGAGTGGCAGGCTCGGAAAGGAGCCGATAAAACGAGTGATAGGAAAAATATGACGTTTGAAGTGGCTTTCGCGGTACAGCGCTATTTTATATACTCTCCTTTTTAAAGCGTCTTTCAGAAGGTAGCTGAAACAAATTTCCACATAAAATGGCCGTAGCGACACTGTAGACACTAATGTATGGGTCACGGTTGGAGGACGAATTAGACCTGAGCAGTTTGTATAGGGCTATTGAGCTATTCAGGGTCCAGAACCCAATAGTTTAGCATAATGCAGTCTTCTTTAGTTTGAGGCGCGCTAGTGCCAATAGCTTACTAACATCGCACGTTACTGCTCCTCTGGCTTGTAGTCAGCTCCTAATTCCACGTGAACATTTCTATTCTTGCTAATTGCCAAGTCAATATTGATCAAAGTTGAATGTTCTTGAAGCAGTTGTATGAAAACTTCTTCTGTTATTGTCTTCAGTGCCTCTTGCAACTATTGAGTTGATTGCCTGCCAAAAGATCAAACCTGAGGCTCACTGACTCTTGGTATCTCCAACAATCCTACCTCCGTCGACGACAACAATCGACCCAGTAGCAAAAGTACACTTCATCAAATAAACATAAGCCTCCGCCAACTCCTCAGCAGTCCCGAGTCTACCTACAACAGAGTCCTTCTCCATAGCAGGAAAAATAACATCCCTGACATCTTGCGGAAACCCATCGAACAAAGCGGTATGCACAAAACCCGGCGTGACACAATTGACGCGCACAGGCTTAAGATCAATACACAAAGCACGAGTCATTGGCTCAATTCCACCAGCTGCTGCTTTAAGAAGAGACCAACCCGCTCCGGCAGGTCGAGAGTCAGTGGTCGTGCCCGTGATGGTAAAGGAGCTGTTGTTAGACTGATTGATGTAACTCGAGAGATGCTTTGCGACAAAAACGGCTCCCATGACTCGGACCATGCCGATCTTAGAGATGACACTAACAGTCGCTGAGTCGAGACTTGGCGAAGGATTGAAGTCTCCAGCCGTGAAGACGACATGGTCGAGCTTTCCGTCCTGGGAAGCAGACTCAAGTAGCTCTTTGACGTTGGCCTCGACTGTTTCCGGTTTGGCAAGGTTGCAGACTTTGCCAGAGATACCCCTCATTGGGAGTTGAGTGCTGTTTATGAGGTTTTCCAGACGCTTGATAGCAGCATCTATTTTAGATTGGTTGGAGCTGCTGATGACGACATTTGCGCCGTGTTCGAGGGCTGCTTCGGCGACGGCGAAACCAATGCCTGTTGAGCCACCTATCACCAGGACGCGCTGGCCATCAAGTTTGTTGGTGTATTTAGTAGACATACTGAGGAAGCTTGTGTAGTCTGTTTTATCTGTTATTTTCTCACATAATTGCGCACGTCTCCAGGTCTTTTATATCCATCCCGATCATCTCAACTCAACTTCGGAGTGCATGTCACCATGATCATGAAAACTCCGCTTCTCCGGAGAATTTAACACCTTGTTTAGTCGATAACTCGTTCGCTTCAAGAAACGCGAAAATATCTGGCTTAAATACGTGAAATGTCAGATTTTGAGGGTATTCGAGATGTGAGGTTACGCTAAACGCGAAATGATTCGTCGGCCAAGTCCGCTGTTCGGCCCTCGGTCTCCGCAATACTCCGAATCCTGAATCTCGACGCGTCTTGACGCGTTTTAAGTCAAACGATGATGGTATAAATAAGTATTTCAACAAGAACGGCTATAGAATTATCGCGCTTTTGATAGCACTTTCAACTGTGTGGCAGACGAGAACAAATGTTGATAAGAATATTGAACCCTGTTGATAAAATGTATGAGGCGCTTGATGAACACCAGCTTAGGTTCATCAACTTAGAATATAGCATTGTTTTCGCAACGTCTCTACAATTGGCATGAGCGAGACCAATAGTACAGAGACGCTAGGATTTGTGCTAATATCTTGTTCAGTATGATGGAGCCTTGAATTCTTTTCTCTGTTTGCAGCTATTCTGCACTTGAAGTAATAATTGATTCTCAGCTACAGGGTAACTACCACAGATAAGATTTACTCCCATCACTATGAGGTTTCTAACATTACATAATTGATGATTTATGCATTAATGATCACCATCATGACTTGAAAGATGCCACTATGCATGAGAAAAACTTGACAAGCGTATCCAACCTTCTAGACACGGACTGCAAGCCATACCTTGTCAATATTATTTACAGTTCGTTCCTGTTCAATCAAGAGTCTCGTCATCATAGATCAAACTGAATGACACGATAGTGATGAAGGTTTCACCAAGCTGTTATTAAGTAGTGAGCAAACAGTAGATCACGACAATCAGACTGACTGTTTGCTACTGCAGATCGCAGCTCAGCTGGTAAGCGGGACGGTTATGGGTCTGGTGACACAAGCCAAACGACGATCACCATATTATTTCCTTTTTCCATGCATGTCTG
Source organism: Fusarium verticillioides 7600 (assembly GCF_000149555.1). Taxonomy (NCBI): domain Eukaryota; kingdom Fungi; phylum Ascomycota; class Sordariomycetes; order Hypocreales; family Nectriaceae; genus Fusarium; species Fusarium verticillioides. Next base: position 3,290,761 of record NC_031680.1, on the reverse strand, counting down.
ACATGTACGACACTATCCATCACATCGATCATGTAGACGCTAATCTAAACTCTATCGAATGCTTGCTGTCACTTCTATCCCCTCATCTCGCCTAAGCTGCATGAGACTCTACATACGCCAGCTCAGGCTCATACTTGATCTCGACAGTCTCCCAGGGTTTCACAGTCTTGCCTTCTTGATAATCACCACCAGCAGGTCTCCACATCTGTCTAAACGTCATAGGACCTAATTCCTCTTTGACTTTATGCCATTCTTCACCAGGGTTCTGTTTCGTAGGCTGTATGGTATTAACGTTGACGACTGTGAAGCCATGCTTCTCATAAACAGGCACGCCCTGCTCTGTCGCATCCAGCCAAAGCTCAACACCCATCTCATCAGCCTTCTGCTTGCTCCAGTTCATAATAACATTCGCCACGCCTTGGCGGCGATGGTCTGGATGTGTAAAGACGATATTGACATCTACATCGGGTTTAGTCTCATTCCTCACGATCCTCTGAATAGAAAACTTACAGACTTGAGGTCTAGCCCCCATCCGCGCTCTAGGCGCATCGAATTGTTTCAGAGCTTGTGTGATAAACTCTCGCCTCTCCCCTTCCGGTTGCCAATAAGCGTAGGAATGATCCTCATCTGTATCGAACGGGTTCTCGGAACAAATCTTCCATAAACACCCGCCCACGATTTTGCCATCGTCGTTCACAACTTTTGCCCAATAGCTTGTTGGGTCTTCATTGTGCCATCTGAGCTGAAGTGCTACTGACTCTTTGAGAGATTCTGCGTGTGTTGGAGCGTTGAGCGGGCAGAACATGCGAAAGAATGGCTGGAGGGGATTTTCGTAAGATGCCCATTGGCATGCGATGAGCTCTTCGAAATCAGTGGCAGTGTCGACCTCGATGAGTTTGAGGGTCATCTTGACGTTATATTGGGTACGTGACGCGATGTTTGGGATGGTAGCACAGAAGGATAAATCAATTGAATTGAGTTGCATTCAGTGGCAGAGAGGCCTGCCATGGCAAACAACCTACCCGAGCTAATCAGAGCATTAATCCAGTCATTTTATCCCCGGTGGAACCCACAGCGGAAATAAGCAAACCCAATCAGCCCATCAGAACTCGCAATTCAAATCCTTCCTCTCTACTCGTACCATCTAAAAACGAACAGTCGGAAGCTCGATGCCTTTTTCGGTTGACAATAAAGCCACTCAGCGGAGGGCTTGCAGTACCGAGGCAGCCACGAAGAACGGTTGGTCGAAAAGCCCGGACATCCATGCCCACAGAGATCTTTTCCCTCTTTAGCAGCAAGCTACGCCACTTGTAGCAAGTTCAACCAGAGACATGCAGGCGGAAATCTCTGACGAGCAGTGCATAATTCCGTGAAGCGAATTCGAACCATTTTTTCTCCTTCTCTTCCTTCCACCGGATGATCTGCCCGAAAAAAGTAGGTCTAAACAGATTTTGGAAGGTCTTTTTACTAATTGTAACCCGCGGATCGATCTCCGTTCGGATAACAAACCCATTGGGCTTAACGCGTGGACCCAGATTCAGGGGGTGTTTAGAGGAGAAGCACGGACTGGTTCGGTGACGATAACGAGAGGGCTCCTCTTCACATGACGATTTGCACTAACAGGGGGGTGTAGACTAACTCTTAGTCTGCGGCTCTCACTTAGCCCTACCAATCGATGTAGAGAACCTCAGCCGTGTTGATATTTGTGCCATGTTTGCACAGTACTTCAAATATTGCGATCTGCAATAATACACAGATTTATGTACAGATAAGCTTTCAACCGGTGAAATCTCACTGGAAGGTCCGGCTGTTTCGGATGGCTCATTGTTGCTGAGCCGCTCAGCTGCATAATTCTCCTCTCCGCGATATCAAGCATCATTGGCGCCCTTTCACATCAATAGAACCTTGGAGTTATAGCGCAGAATGCAGGGGGTCTACCCATGTTGAAAATTTGCTTTTCTTCCTTTGCAGACACTGGCCTCACAGGCTGGTCTGAGGAGAGGGGGAAGGGGATGATTCCTACGTAACTGTGATATAGCTTCATTCCTACCATTTATTGGTCCTCATGTCCCGTTTCACGAAAAAGGTTCCAAGCTGCTTTTGGGTGTCAATAACCGTTATAATCACCGTTTCCGGGATATGCCCAATACCAGTCTTCTGCCGCGCCAGTACCTGTACCTGTGCCTGTGAGATTCTCTTCACACCATGATTCTCATGTACCGTAACTGTACCTGAGCTGAAGCTTCCCTTTCCTTAATCTACGCTCCACTGTCAGCTGTGTCTGTCTTAGCTTTATGTGATACCCTTTTGTCTCTGAATTTCATCGTCGCCCGAATTTAATATCGTTTTCGTGGATCTCTCTCTTTTTTCGTAATATTCTTTCCGCTCGTTTTTGCGCAGCATTTGCTGCATTGATCAGTCCAATATGAGTTCGAACCAACGAATCATCACCGACAATAACAAGTCACCGCTCATCCAGGTCTTGTCGTTAATGTTTCTCGTCATTGCGATATTATCATGTCTTGTTAGGACTGGCACCAAGCTTTACATGATCAAGACAGTGAGGGTCGATGATATCCTCATCATTGTCGCAACTGTAAGACATCCCTCTCACTTTATGCATTCCGAACATGCTTATGTTTATGCGCCCAGGTACTTGCGGCTTGTCAGACTGCGATTATCTTTAATGCGTGCGAGCATGGACTCGGTCAACATTTCGAGGTTCTCAGCGCCGGCGACCGAGACACCTTCTTCAAGGTAACACCCGACAGACAACCCCGCGACAGCAAACAAACAAGCAACTAATACACCCTCGCACAGAGCCAATATGCGACAAATACGATGTTCATCGCCTCACTTCTTTGCTGCAAGTTATCGGGTACAATGAGTCTACGAATCATGGCGCCTAAGAGCCAAAAATGGATCATCATCGCTTGCGAAGCCGTCGTTGGTGTTTGGGGCATCACGGCGCTCCTCGTCAATTTCTTCCAATGTCAACCACCGACACCTTGGCTTTACGGCGATAACGATAAATGCATTAATCTCAAGGCATTTTGGACGTATTACTCAACCGCCAACATCATCACCGACATCATCATCGTCATCATTATGGCAGAAAACGTGGTCAAGATCCAAACCTCGTGGCCCAAGAAGATTCTTGTCATGAGCGTTTTTGGCAGCAGAATATTGTACGTACTGCGTGGTTCATTTTCTTTTATTCTCCGGCTAACAACATTTTAGTGTAACGCCGGCAATCGCAGCGCAAATCCACTACTCCAACAAGGCATTCGACTCTGCCGATCACTCATTTAGCATCTGGCCCGCCTCCATCACCATCCAGCTAGTGCAGTGCCTCGCCATCCTCACCGTATGCCTGCCCAACTTCAAGCCCTTCCTCGACAGCCTAGAGTCGGGGCAGATCCGCGTCGACGACATGCGACGGCAGGGCAAGTCGAGCAGCAACGGGTACCCAACGAACAGGCCCGGCTACGCGGGATACAAGTCAAAAACAGGGCAGAGCAGCAGATCGCGAGCCCTGGATCATGCATCCAAGACGCAGCGCAGTGAGATTCACGAGATGGAGGACTTTGCTACGAAGCCGAAACATGACCACGAGAGGAGCTGGGATGGGCAGAGTCGCTCGAGCCACTCAAGTCAAAAGATCTTGATCCATCAGACGTGGCAGGTAGACATAGAGACAACGCAGGATGCAGCATTCCGGCAAACATGAGGCGAGGTAATTTGCCTTTTTTTTTTCTCCAGTCATGTTTGTTTTCTCGGTTATTCATCCCTCCGAGAAGTTTTGGTTACAGCGCAGCAACGTTGTATGCAAGTGTACGAATTTAGAGCAAAGAAAATAAGGCCCACTCGCTGTTTTAAATATAGAACGTTTTGTATCAGGAAAGCTGCAAGCACTCTGAGAAAAAGCAAGATGAAATGTTTGTCAGGCGTGCATGAATCTCCTCTGACCAACAGCATAACAAATGTTGGACCGCTGCAAAAAAAGAAAGGGTAAAGAGAAAACATTTTTCTGACATACAGGGGCTCAGTGGTTCGCTCGGTTGCATATGATTATGATACATCACCATAACGAATAGAGCAGGTCACCTCAACCAACCCGCAGCACCGCACAGTAAGGTACGTAACAGTATGGGTCCATCCTTGCACCCAGGCACCTGGAACGAGGAAAACAAGCCGGGCCCTGATCTATCCAGATCTGGTGGCTCTAGAGTTTGAGCACGCCCGGGCCCTCCTTTCCGCTGCTGTCGAGAACTTGTCTCTCAAATCGTCGTCTGTGGCGTTTATTCAGGTCGCTCTGTGCCGCTCGCTTATAACGAGCTATGAATCAATAGAACTCTAAGCCAATAAACCTCACCGGAACGTGTTTAGTCTGAAAATGGTCAAACGGAGGGGCGACGATCTTATTTGCGGGGAGATACGGAGAAAAAAAAAAAAGAAATGTTCAATTTATGCTGACAGCTTGTGTCGCAAATGGCTCCCCGTCAAACAACTGTCAATTTGGCTCGTTGATTGCTATCCCCTGTCATGCCCGCTAAGTGACATGGACCCTGGGCCTACAAAAAGCCCGGTGGGAGGGGGGAAACCCTTGTTAGGCCCTGTTAGTGGACTTTCCGGGGGGGGGGGGGGGGGGCATCGGTGCATTCTGCCGGATCAGCAACAGGAGGGGCGAGGTGATGTCCGGACAGATAGCGGAGCAATGCAACGCAACGTCGCTGTAGATGTAGACGTATGGTAGAATAATACTAAGAGGATTAAGTTAATCTGTAACATATCATACCCAGTCTTATTCCCAGCCTCGGTTGGTGGCGGCCGTCCCCAATGCTACCGCTGCGACCATTTCCCAGGGGGTGCAACCAACATTCCTGTATCCGTACCTTTCTTTTCCCTTTCCTTCCTTCTCTTCCTGCAGTCCCTTTTTAACTTTTTTTTATTCTTCTCTCCTCAATCCTTCTCTTATCGAATCTTTCCCTCCCGTTGTTATTCCCGGTTCAACATCATGGAGAGTGTTAACAAACCCAGCTTTGAGATGGGCAACAATGCCACCGTCAAGGCAGCAGGCGATGTTAATGTCTCGGCAAAGGCAGAGCCAGATTCTGGACGTAGTTCCACGATCAATTATCATGATAAGGATCAGTTGGAGCGGATGGGCAAGAAGCAAGTCCTTCGGGTACGTTACACCGTCCCCCATCATTGAGGTGCATCATCGACTGACAGCTCAGCGCAACTTTGGGTTCATGACAATTCTGGGATTTAGCTGTACTATTCTCATCACCTGGGAAGCGATCACTGTTCTCTTTGCACAGGGCCTCAACAATGGTGGTACTGCTGGTGTTATCTACAGCTTCCTTGTCGTTTGGGTCGGTAACTTTAGTGTCTTTGCTACCATGTGCGAGCTGGTCTCGATGGCGCCAACATCCGGAGGACAATATCACTGGTCAGTCACTCCATTAACGTCTTTCAATCATCATCTAATGGTAATTCAGGGTCGCTATGATGGCGCCGCGGTCGTGTTCCAAATTCCTCAGTCACCTCACAGGCATGCTCACGGTCGGCGGATGGCAAGGCTCGGTATCATCCAGTGCCTTGCTCACAGGTAACATGATCTTGGGAATGGCGACACTCAATTATCCTGACTTCCAGCCCGAGCTTTGGCAAGGAACATTGCTGTTCTGGGCCATCTTTGGCTTTGCCGTCTTCATCAACACCCTCGTCAGTTCGGTGCTGCCCAAGTTTGAGGGATTGATCTTGATCCTGCACATTCTCGGCTTCTTTGCGATCTTGATCCCTCTTGTTACTCTTGGACCTCATGCTTCGGCGTCGGATGTCTTTGGTACTTTTGTTAACAACGGCGGATGGTCCACTAATGGCATCTCGTTCATGGTTGGTATGATGGGTAATGCCTTTTCCTTCGTCGGCACTGATGCCGCCTTCCACGTAAGTCCTCACATCTCATCTTCTTGAATTGCCACTGACTGTCCCTAGATGTCCGAAGAGACCGTCAATCCCTCCGTCGTCGTCCCCACCTCCATCCTTCTCAGTCTCTGCATCAACGGCGCTTGCGGCTTTGCCATGGTCATCGCCATGGTCTTCTGCATGGGTAACCTCGACGATGCCATGGCCTCAGGCCCCGGAATGCTCGGCTTCCCTTACATGTACATCTTCAAGCAAGCGACAAACTCAAGAGCCGGCGCGACTGTAATGTCCGCCATTATTGTTCTTCTCGCTGCTTGCGCCACTGTCGGTATGCTTGCATCGACCTCTCGCGTCTTTTGGTCCTTTGCCCGCGACCGTGGCCTTCCTGGCTGGCGCACTCTGTCCAAGGTCAGCGACCGAACCACCGTCCCTGTGTACTCGGTCTTTTGCACTGCCGTCATCTCGATCCTCCTGTCACTCATCAACATTGGATCACCTGTTGCGTTCCAAAACGTGACCTCTCTCTCCATCTCTTGCCTCTACTCCTCATATCTCATTGCCGCCGGCCTTCTACTCTACCGACGTCTTACCAAGGGCTTCACACTGCCCGGCGCATCTGACCTCCCAGCTTTGGCCAACACCACTGGCGCTGAGCTTGTTTGGGGTCCGTTCCATCTCAAGGGTGCCTTTGGCATTGCCAACAACATCTTCGCCATGTGCTACCTCATCGTAGTTGGCTTCTTCAGCTTTTGGCCTCCCATGGTGGAACCTACCGTGGATATGATGAACTACAGTGTCGTGGTCACTGGTGGCCTCGTCATTTTCAGTGTCATTTACTACTTCGCCTGGGCGCGAAAGGAGTATAACGGACCTATTGTTGAGAACTAGATTGGTGGCTTTGTAATCAATTGGCGCGGCATAAAATTTGTTTCAGTTGGCGATGCATAATAAAATATGATGTTTTCCAAGATATTATATAGAATCTTGATATATCCCACTTGGATATTGAGATAGTATATCGTAATAGACGGCTATCTCAAAACTCTAGGCCTACAACTGTCTGGCTCATTCTATCAAGCAGATGAACTTGATCATGACCTCAAATCCCTGGACTCTGTCTGCCGATCATGCGGTTTTCTTAGGAAAGTTTTGTCGCGATTGCCATTTCGTATACGCATCCTCAGGTGTGTATCTCCGTTGAATCGGCTGTAAGCCCAAAACCCATCCAACCCAAGAAGCAGCAAGTAGAATGATGTGCGAGACCACTATATCGATGTTCTGTAACAAGCTCCTCAATCTGTTATCTGATACTCGCGAAAGGTTGGGCGCGTTCAAGAAAACAGGAATGTTGTCCAAGGACCGAAAAATGATGAACAGATTGAGAGGAATCCATATATCAAGAAGCAGTCCTTGCAGCCTCGATGGCAACCTAGATACCAACGAGGTCTCATCTCTCAGCATTTTGGGACTGTTGAGAATAACGCCATTGAGATTCCAAAAGAAAATGGCTTTGTCGTTATCATCTGGCTCTGTCCTCTCAATCACGACAACCTCTTCGCCCTTCGGCGCCGCTCGCTGCCATTCATGCCACGTATAACGCGGGACTTTGACCTCAGGCTGATTACCATCGGTAGCGCTGATGACTTGTCGCAAATCTCCCAATCGGACTCGAATTGTTCCTTTGACCACTTTCAAGTACTCGTCGTGAATTTCATGCCAATGAAGACCGCTTGACCAAGTTGAAGATTCGGGGAGTGTGATTCGTACTTGTCCGACGGTTGACATGTCGTAGATGACGCCGTTGGGAAGCGGGCGTTCTATGACATTGGGAACCTTCTGATGAGTCATTTCAGCGTATCGGGTGAGAAGTTGTCATAAACAACTCAAGTTCCAAATGTCCAAAATCCTAATGATGCTGCCCCTCATTTGAGATAGGGACTGAATGACATAAGCTGCCGGATTGGGCAGGTCACGAGCGTAAGCAGTCGGAATCTGGTGCGACAATTGACATATTTGACCTCTCAGGGATGTGACGAGACAACATAAAACAGCTTTCCTGATATTCGGTTGAACACAAGCTCCTCAGTCAACGGGTTGCCAATCTTGAGATGGAACCTTGCTAACGTCTTCGGTGAAAGTAACTGGCTCCCTTCGAGTACGATTCACCTTAAGATCGAAAACATCCAAGCGCTGATATCCTCCAACAACATCATGATACTGTTTCCCTTCGATACAATCCTCGATATCAAGATCAGCATAAAGAATCCCTTCATCAAGCTGCAGAAAGTCGGTGGCTACAGTCTCCCCAGTCTGGCTGTCGATGGTGAATCCCTTCATAGGAGCTCCAGTTGGATCAAGAAACTGTGTCGCGCCACGCTGAGACTGCTGTAGCACCTCAGTTAAGTACGCTGAACCCCCAGAGACTGCCTGAATGGCGTCTTCTCCCAGAACGCCTGAGCACAAGACACCGAAACACTTGGCTTCGAAGCAATGAGCAGCCGCTCTAGTTCTGTTTGCGGTAACATTATCATAGTTGGGCTTATCTGAGGCTGTCTCAGAAGATACTGAAGCTCCACCCTGGGGAGCAACTCGGGTTGGCCAGATTGGTGGCCAAGTTGAAATGTGAATGTTTTCTCCTTGAGCCATAAGGCTATACCGAGCCAAAGGGTTGGTATTCTCTCCACATATCAAGTTTCCAATCTTTCCATACGGCGTGTCTGCAACGCGAAGGCCGTGCCCATCTCCAGGTGCCCAAGTAAGCTTCTCAAAGAACGTAGGCATTAATTTCCGATGATGGATCATGACCTCTCCGAAAGTTCCGATGAAAAGGTTTGAGTTGTATAGAGTCGCACTGCTGAAGCGAGTTTTCTCAGAAAAGCCTACGCTGACCATGATGTTTGCCTCTTTTGCAGTGTTTCGAATAGTGTGGATTTCATCGCCATCTGCAAAGATCGACTCATGCGCCATTCGCTTGAAAAGATCGTGGTTCTCGGTAGGAGCCCGTATCGAACTCCATATTGGGAACGCGGAGATGTATGTTTCCGGGAAGACGACTAGATTCGCTTTGTTCTGCGCAGCCTGTTTGATCAACCCAATTGCTTTTGCGGTCGTAGCCTTCGCGGAGAGGAAGATGGGAGCAACATGGCATGCGGCAACTCGAACGACAGTCATTTCTCGTATCTCTGTAGCCTGGTCTTACCGACGTATGGCGACTGAGTTCTGTTGTACAATGCCAATGAGTCTCCAATGTACTTCTAATGAGTGGTGAACGCTGTGTAGTCACTGTGAGTACCCCAGATGCTCAAAAGGTGGAGAAACGGCAATATCGGGTATCGCGGGATGATAAGATCACAAAGGCTCGGCTTCTTTTACGCTCCGCTCATCGTCAATTACTACTTACTTAACATTGTGACCGGGGATTCAATTGATTGATCTATGTCGTCTTGGGCTAGTACAATAAAAAGATCGAGTTAGCACTGGATGCCTACCGACATGGCCTTTGCAGAGGCCTCACGCTCGCCTCTTTATTAGCAGCCTTTATTCCTTAACCTTGCCGTTCGTAGGCACCAAGGCATATTCTCAGACACAGCCACATTTCGATTCCAACATCTGAGAGTGAATGCATTACAAAGTGGCTGGTGCGATGGCATATTTCTCTACATGTGTACCAACCCTCAATACGCTGGGCTTTCTTTGAACAATTTGTATGCCTAAGCCATTTAGCCAAGAGAGGGAGAACTTCTGTTGGTTGGTAAACCAATTAGAAGCCATCTATTTTTGAACCACTTTCAACGTATTGACCAATAGTGGTGTGCCATGATGTTGTTGGCCCAACTGCGCCATCGGCCTGATAATGAGGCCGGGATGTATGTACCTATATAACTAAACACAACCTTGTCTGACCTCAGAGTCTTGTTGAAATTTTAACCTTCTCATCTTCGTAAGACCCTCATACTCGGAAAAGCAAAAAACCTTATTTTTAACTCGCTCAACTACTTTGAATAATCTGTCATAAACCTCTCCCTCATCGGCTTCTCCAACATGCCTCAGCTGTTCGAGCCCAAGGCTGGCCAAGAGACAAATTTCGCGTTTGATAAGACTCCAACTTATCTTTTCCGTCTCTACGATACCAAGTCAACTGGTTTCACAAACACCGACTGTGTTAAATCTCTAGCTGCCTCCAAACGATCGAGCGATGAGTTTGTACTGGATCCTTCCTGTGGTACCGATCTCTTACAGCTTCCCCCTAAAGTGGCCGGTACCAGACTGGGATACCATTTGTTGAAATGCAAAGACCGGGAACATAACCCATGCAATTTGATGTCCTGGTCAAGTTCTCTCCTTTTTCTCCTCCAGTACGGCTTGCATCGCACTACTCCGAGATCCGAAATAAATTCAGAGCTGTCGGAGATGAAGTTAATCATGATTGACACTCGGAACTTTCCAAGTCAGACTTTTCTGCGGGATATCGATGCTATAAACTGTTATCGTCCATACGATCGGTATATAGAGAAAGTGAGAGGTTGGCGAATGGACGACCTTTACTTCGGAGAATACCTTAGTCAGGGAAGCCTCGATATCAGAGGGAAGTGCGTACAGATGACAATGCAGCAGCTCATTGATGGGGGACTTCTCACAGTCATTTGTCCAGCGTTGGACCAGAAACAAAACTGGAGCTACTGGCCGACTACCGTTCGAGCGTTGCGAAAGGGTATTCGGAATAACGATGCAGTCGATGCAAGGCAAATTCGGACTGCCATATCTCTAGGCCAGGTATATGGAGGGGACAAATTTGCAATTCCTCTCGCACTAATGCTACTGGGACTCCGTAGTCAACCTTCAGATGACGAACTGATTTTCAAGACCTTCAGTTACTTGTTTACTGGTGAGTATGTTTTCTATTATCCAGTTCTCAGCTTACCTGTCCACTTAGATGAGGAGCTGGATTTGGGAGAAATCAAATACGACGTGGAGGCTAAGCGGTTGCTGTACGGCGGGACATCGGTAATGGAAGAGCTGAAGCGCTTTCAAGAGTTGATGGAAATGATCAATAGTTTTTCGCATGACATCGTCGAGAAGAAAGAGCAGGAAGATATCGTCAAAACTATCTCGGACTCTTTTGCGAAATGGACAACCAATGAGTCGTCAAATGCGATCTCTAGCAGCAGGCCACGCAGGTTTCGCAGGATTTTTGAGAATGCATAAGCGACTCGATATAAGGTTTATACAAATTGAGGGCATTAATCTCACATGACTATCACACTTGGGAATAGTTATAGCTCTTCCTGTCATTAGACAAGGAATACAAACATATACAGATGTACTAGATGTACCAAGTAATCGTTGCCTGCGAGCTTTCGAGCGGTGGCCGTCGTGGGCTCTATCCGATGACACTGGAAATGGCCACCAAGTCGTCGCTGGTAAGGACTGATGTTTTGAAAGCCAAGTTTTTGATCTCCGAGCATCCAAATCTTAGACGTTGTCCCTAGGAATCGTGTACGAGAAATCCCTTCCAAAGACAATCTTCTCATTCTCGTACGCATCAAGACGAGCTGTAATAATCATATCAGTTTTCGTCATCTTCATCTTCGTCCAACCCGTCGTCTTGATAACAATATCACCTCTTTCAAAGTCCCTCTGAAATCGCTGCTCAACCTCCGCTGACAACGGATCATATGGTTCGATACTCGACTTCAAGCCTGTCCACCATCCATATTTCCAACCCGTTTCGTTGACTTCCCACATACCATCATCCCAGTCCACGCAGAGAGCAGTCTCACCAGAGTCCCAATCGTTCGTGACGTAGTTTCTGTGTTTCGCTGGTCGGATTTCAGTTTGTGAAAGGGATCCGTTGACGGCTGGTTTAAACGGTTTGAGCTGGGAGTCTTGAGGGTTATCGCCACGTTCTGGCAGATCTAGAGTGCTGTGGGCACAGTCGATCGTGAGTGTCGTGACTTCGGGAGATGGCCAGACTAAGGGGAAGTACGTCGAGGACAACGCAAGACGAAGGTGACTCCCAGCACCGATGCACTGCCCAAAGTGATTCAACTTGAGCGTAACGTCATAGAACTTCCTAGGCTCTAGAGGTCGCACATCTTCATGACCATGCCGATGCGTCAAGTTGAGAACACCATGAGAGACCTTGGTAGCTGCGCCGCTCGGTAGTACTTCCGACAAGGTCGCTGCAATGAGCGCATTTACCTTGTCACTCGCAACGCGGACCTTCAAGATCGGAGCCCCGAGTAAGTTCATAGGTTCGGTCAAAACTGGCGTATCGAACACCAGACTTCCTCCAGCTTCCAGACGTTGATCACCAGGTCCTTCGCCCTCAACGCCAAAGACTAACCATCTACCGCCCGCAAATCCCACTGTTTGAGGGGAGCAGATCTCAAGCTTCTCGTCGCTGCTTGAACTGCCGGTCGTCAACTGGCCAGGCGAAAGACCCAGCCTCAGAAAAGAAGACTTCGAATCAGACCAATTATCCTCCGCGACCCAACGTCCAGGCCGATTTTCCATATACGGGGCAGGAGGGGTCGGATCTTGAAGATAACATCGAAGCATGGGTTCATGCATAATTCCCGTCTCGCTTCCTTTCAACCACTTATCCCACCACCTAATCGACTCCTGCAGGAACCCAATCTGCGGCCCAGGATATCCAAAGTTGGGGTACTTGTGCCCCCATGGGCCAACAAGGCCTTTTCTAGGCACCTTCAAGTTCTCCAACATCCTGAAGATGGTGTTGGTATAAGGATCCATCCATCCGCCCACGAGATAAACAGGACATTGGATGGAGCTGTAGTCTTCGCCGATAGACGCGTGCTTCCAGAAATCGTCGCGTCGCTGATGTTGATGCCATTCTTCTGCGAAAAGGCCACCTGATTCAAGTCGTTTCAACCAGAGTTCCCGCCACTGATCACCGACTATTGCTGGGTCGGGAGGCGACGAGTTGATTGAAAACATAGAAGCAGCCCAGGTCAGATTTTCTGTCAAGATACAGCCGCCCATGTAATGAATATCGTCATCATAGCGCATATCAGTGGAACAGATGGAGATAACAGCCTTGAGCTCAGGTGGTCGACGAGCTGCAACTTGTAGCCCATTGAAACCGCCCCATGAGATGCCAATCATGCCTATTGATCCTGTACACCAGTCTTGCGCAGCGATCCACGTCAGAATCTCTAAGGCGTCGTCTTGTTCCTGCGGCAGGTATTCGCCTCGTAGGATGCCTTGAGAATCACCTGTTCCTCGCATATCAACGCGGACACAAGCATAGCCATGGGCTGCGACGTATGGATGGTTCATGGCATCACGCACGGCAGTCATGTCTCGCTTTCGGTATGGTAAGTATTCGAGAATTGCTGGGACAGGGTGTGATTTGGCGTTTTTGGGTAGCCATATCATGGCTGACAAGACTGTCCCGTCACTCAAGGTGATGGGCTCATGGTAGATTATGTCAATTGCTGGGAGCTGCATCGCAAATTTCCGTGAAATACTTCAACTGTTGGCGAGGCCCGATTGTATGTGGCAATCCTGTTGTTTTGCCTGGTCATGAACAGAGATACAATGCCGAGAATTAGTAAGGGAGAGAACGTCGACCTCACTTGACAAAGCAGCTTACTCGTCTAGGAAGGCAATCTAACGTCCATCGGCCAACCACCTAATTATCTCAATCTCATAAAAAAACACTTGCTACGCCGAGCGGCCGAGTTCCAGGTTACATCGCGACCCATTATCATGTTATTCCCCGCTCTTCAAACGAACCCCGCCCCCATTCATGCAGATCAGGACTCCATACGGGCTGATAGTGATGCTTATCGCTGAACCAGGGATACAATTACCCTTCTGAGCATCGCTTTATCTCGAGATTACAGGTCATCGGGTGCAGTTTTAATATCCGGGTAGAGTTCGCCGATGAGGTATTATATAGCGATATACTGTGTTCAACGCGTATAACCGGCGTATAGAAATGCGGCCGTCGGATAAGACGGTATTTAGCTTGGTTCTTTATTTCCAGGTCTCAGATAAGATCGCTGAATATTTTGTATTAAGGTAGGGCATCTGATCTTTGTCGATCTTTTGATCATTGTGACACTTTCCTCCCTCATAATCCCATGCCAGAGAAGGTTGAGCTCTCACTTCGCTCACACCATGTCAGCTCTTGAGATTACATCCGCAACGGCGGGTCACGAGCTTGATGACACAAAGAAGGCCAACATAGGAGACATCCAAGATGTCGAGGTTGGAGATGTCAGAAAGCCAGATCTGTACAGCAAGGTCTCGGTCTATCTGACCATGGTCTTCTCAGGTCTTGCCCTGGGATCAGATGGCTAGTAAGCACAAGCACCACGAATTACTATTCTCTGTACTGGCTCTGACAAGAAACAAGCAATGCTGCGGTGATTGGTAACCTCGAACTTCTCTTCGCAACTCTCTACCCCGAAGCCCTAACATCAACAATGCGATCCCGCCTCTCAAACGCCTTCCTAATCGGTATGATCGTCGGCATGATAGGTTTCGGCGTGGTAGTAGACCAACTGGGTCGCAAAACCGGCGCCGTCATGACAACGCTTATCCTCCTTCTCGGTATCGCTCTGAGCGCTGGCGCAAGCGGTTTAACCACAACCGGTCTGATGTGGATGCTTGTCATTGCTCGTGGAATAGCTGGCGTAGGAGCAGGAGGAGAATATCCTGTGTCAGGCGCGGGTGCGATGGAAGCTTCTGATGAAGATGGACAGTTTCGCAAGTCGAGAGGGTTCATGTTTGCCATGGTAGCTGATCTCTCCGCTGGCCTGGGATATACTTTCGGTGCCCTCGTTCCATTGCTGCTACTGCTCTGTGTGCATCAACGAACGGACCGATATGAGACTGTTTGGAGAGTTGCTCTTGCGTTGGGTGCTGTTCCGCCATTGTCTATCTTTTGGTTCCGACTGAGGATGAGGGTATCTACCGCGTACCGAAACTCAGCCCTTCGAAAACAAAGGACGCCATATGTTTTGATCTTCAAGAAGTATTGGAGACGTATCATTGGCGCTGCTCTGAGTTGGTTTTTATACAACTGGATCTCGATTCCCTTTGGCATCTTTAGTTCTGTTATCATCTCAAGAGTCAATGCTTCGAACTCGCTTGTCCAGAACCTCGGTTGGGGAGCCCTCATCAACAGCTTTTACCTGCCTGGTCCTTTCATCGGCGGATACCTGTCTGATAAGATTGGAAGGAGAAAGACTATGGCCTTGGGATATACTCTCCAAGCTGTTCTCGGGTTCGTGCTTGGTGGCGCCAACGAACAAATTCAGAAAGTGTTTCCGTTGTTCGTGGTTCTATATGGCATCTTCCTCACTCTAGGTGAAGTCGGCCCTGGAAGGTTTGTGAACGCTCGGTGGCTCATATCAGAGATTCCGTGCTAACATTTCCCGCAGTACTGTTGTCATCGTAGCGACTGAGCCATTCCCAACTTCGGTTCGAGGTCATGCTCTTGGCTTCATCTCCGCATGGTCGAAAGCTGGTGCTGCCATCGGTACTCAGGTAAACCGTCCCTTTGTCTCTGTCCTTCTTTACCAATGCTAACTCGGCCAGGTCTTCACTGCCATCCTCAGCTCATACACCGATACCGTCAAAGGCAACCAGGTTGTTTTCTTAATTGGCTCTGCCTTCGCAGTTCTGGGCGCGCTCAATGCATGGTTCGTTGTCCAAGATGGCGAGAAGCATCTTGAAAAGGAGGATCAAATCTGGAAGAATTATCTCGAGGAGAATGGATGGGATGCTAGTTGGGGTGACCACCAAACACAAGATCCTGTCGGAACATTGAAGGATGAGCTAAAACCAACATCTTGAGCCGAGGATATCGACAGGTTATGGTAGTAGTAGCGGTGTTTCCCCTCTCGAAATTCTCCAATAATTCGTCGAGTTCAACAATTCCTGGCAATTCATGATCGTCCACCCCCATTTTAGCAAGAAGTCTGGTGTTACTTCCCAACTGTTTATTAGATGAGGTTCTCCCCATAGAATAAGTCCTGAACCTTCAGCCACTGTCTCCAGGCCACTTGAAGTATTTTGATCATTGGTAGTGGCAGGCAGAAACGGTGCCTTGAACAGGTCCAAATTGATCAAGGTCCCGACCAAATCTCTGAGAAAGTCAACATGGCTAAAATTGAACTCATTGCTCATAAGATTCTCCCGCATTATCGGACAAGGAAGACAATCGATCCAAGAAAAGTGATTGAGTCTCATCTGACTTTGTGTTGGTGCCAGCGAGCCACGATATTCCGGCGTCTTGGGCAGTATGGAGGAATATCTTGGAAAGGCGAAGCCAGTTGCGATCGAAGAACCTGGTGCATAATAAGTCACTGTCAAACTGTCCACCATGAATTTGTTCCGCCAAAGTCCACGAAACACGTTGTATTTGACAAGATGTATCAGATGATCGAGTGGCAGAGGGAACCATAGGTCTTGGTCCCGCGTCGCCACGCTGCTGCTTTCTTCTGTACTGGTTTGCGTCCTCGTCACTGAGGTTACAGTGGACCTTTTGGGAGGCCTTGGGGCTTCTGTTGAACCATACTCATCAAGCCCCCAGCGAGTGACTTGGTAATTTTGTCGCCCCTCTCTACTTTTCGACTTCTCGCCTGTTACTTTACGTAACCCTGGTATAGCCTGGTCAGCTTCATGACTCTTGACTCCTCTGATGACGCTTAGAGTAAATAAAACAGCAAGACTGCAATAATCAAGATTTATTCCAGTTAGAACAAGTGAGATACGCACTCGAAGCTCGTTTGTAAAGTCGATTCTGGACTTTCTTTCTCCGTTTGGCCGCTTCATCCGACGCATTGTGCAGTCCAAGCTTCGGCTGCGTGGCGTCATCAGGCGACTCGGTTTCTGTTGCTGGAGTTGGCATGGTCAATTCAGCGTAACATATGGGTCAGTCTCCCTAGAAAGTAGTGCGTAGAGAGGATGAAGGAATACAGGAGTAAACTCGTATGTCGAAGAGTTTGTCATCAACATTCGCTGATTACCTGAGGCTATACCGAAAGAGGCAAAAATGTCAGATTCACGACACCAACAGGAGTTTGGAGCTAGGATCAGATTGGTAAAATGGTCAGGTCCTGTAAGATGTACGACGCAAAGAAAGAGACATATTTGTCGACAATGGAGGTATGAAATATTATAAAGATCTCATTTACTACCATAATGTTTTCCACAATCATCAATCTCTTGCTGCATAGATTGACTCCTTCATCATTATGTCCTCAGTCGTTGGCTTCCTCTGCCGTAATTGGCAGGCTTACTCTCCTCCAGAACCACCAAAGAACACTAACGCCATCAAATTCGGAATTCTTGGTGCAGCAAATATTGCGTAACTAGCGATTTGATTCCGAGAGTCGACGCAGTGATACTGACTGGTCATAAGCGCAACTGCTTTGATCACTCCAGCGAAATCTCAACCCGATGTTGAGATCCATGCTGTAGCAGCTCGTCAGAAACAAAAGGCCGAGGCATATGCTAAAAAGCATAAAATTCCACACTTTTTCGACAATTATCAAGGTATCTGTTCCGAGTAGACTATCATTCTTTACATAGCTAACTTTGTCTCTCTAGCAATACTCGATGACCCCTCGATTGATGCTGTCTACATCCCCCTTGTCGCCAGCTTACACTACGAATGGGCTATCAAAGCAATTTCCAAAGGAAAGCATGTACTGATTGAAAAGCCAGCCACGGTCAATGCAGCTGAGGCAGAGATGCTATTCCGATCACCACTGTTACGACAGCCCAATGCACCTGTTCTTCTCGAAGCAATGCACTTTCGCTTCCAGCCGAGTTGGCTATACTCTCTCAGCTTGATCGACCGTCAGAACATACAGACTATCAACACTATCGCAGAGTTACCGTCGTATGTTATACCCAAGGGGAACGCGCAGCTCGAGTATGAGTTGGGTGGCGGAACTATGCTTCATCTTGGCACATATCCTATGTATGCACTGCGTCAGATCATGGGTGATGAGCCCGAGGAGTGTACGGCATGCAAAGTCAGGAAGCTTCCTCCTCCAGGAGATCTCTGTGATGAATCTTCTGAGATAAGTTTTCGGTTTCCAGGTGGACGGGTTGGAAGCGCTACGATAAACGCCCGCGCATCAGTCATTACTTTCCCAACCTTCAACATATCGGTGTCTCATAAAGAGGTCAAGGTTGAAGACATGTCACTTCCGAAAGGACAAACCAAGTGGAAGCGCAGGAAGCTAAGCTTCAGCAACTTCCTTATATCGTCCTTTTGGCACCGCATTGACATCGTGGATGAGTACACCATCCGAGATGACACGAATGAGAAAGACTTGAAGAAATGGACAATCAAGCAGTACAAAAAGATCTATACATTCAAAGACGCCGGTATTGATCAGCCAAGTGAGCCATTTTGGTCGTCATATCGTCATCTGCTGGAGCAGTTCGTCAATCACGTTCGCGGGAATAAGGGCTCCGGACTTTGGGTTGACTATGAGGACAGCATTGCACAGGCAAGAATTATTGACATGGCTCATGAGAAGTCTGGACTACCCATACGCCCGACAAGCAAGTTTAGACCGGAAGAGTCTATGAACACCTTGTTGGGTTGAGCTGGTGGGCGGTGAGGGCGGCTTGCTCGGGCTTGCGCAGAACCGTCTTGGAATGCTCACAGCAGCCCACCCTAGACACAAGCGGAGCAACGGTTCCGCCGAGCATGTTTTAGAAATCGCTTGCTAGATATGCTTAACCCTAAATGGTGAGGTTGAATCCCCGAAATAAATGCGTGGACATTCATTTCACCCAGTTGACTTAGTAAATCTGTCCATAATTGAGACACTTTTTGGCCCTGTTGCTCCCTGCATAGTGCAGTCAAAAAGCTCAGGTCGCGTAATTCCCTCAATTGCCTGCCTCCCTGCTTAGATTCAGCTCCTGTGACCCGTAAACTGCTGGAACTCCGAAGAAGCCGTAAATTCGAGGCAAGTCATCGGCAATTGCAGGTTGCTACAAAGCCCAACGCAAATCTGTACGGCATTTTCCTCATCCATAAGCCAACGTGACATAAATCACAAGCATCTGTAACGTCACAGGGTAGCAACAAAGGCTAAATCTAGGGGAGCGGGTAAGCCCGAGACCCTTGGCCCCTGGACACGACGGATGCCGATGTTCCGAAATAAACGATCTACTTCCCCAGCCGCGGCGTCATTAATTGGAACGTTGTCTTCAGAAATAGCAAGTTCGCTACGCATCGGGACAAGCCTTTTCAATAATCTACGGCGTGGAATGATCGGTGAACAATACGAACAGCATCTCAAAGTCCCCGTGGTTTGCCTACAAGGGGACTAGGCTCGTGGCCAAAAATAGCTACGGTTCTAACTGGCCGTCTCACGGGAAATACGAGATGTACCTAACCACTTCGGGGCAGATCAGACTATAGCTCTATACGAGATTCTTGCCTTTGACCACGTGAAGCTTTAACTTGGGGATTTAGCGTGGTAATTCAGGGTCGTAGCCTCGGGCGGAGCGGCACTATGGCTTGAATCGACCCTTCGAGATTCTCGTGGCTGATCTGTCATGCCATGGACTTCAGAGCCTCAAACTCGTATACTGCCAAAGATCATGTAATCGTCTCATGATTGAAATGTTACATTCCGTGAGACAAAAAACTATATAAGGATGGAGATACACCAGCAGTAAATTGTTTTCTCATCAGCTTCAACTCAATCAGTCTTCACTCGCTTCAATCACAATCGCTACCAACACTCAACTACCTTAATAGTAAGCGACCTCAACCAAGTCTACCTTTCAAACACTAACATCCTCCAGAACCACAAAACAGCCTCCCTCAACCATCATCATGCAGTTCTCTCTCGCCTGTCTCGCCGCCATCCTGGCCACCAGTGTCTCCGCTGCTCCCGCTCCCGCCGTCAACATGATGGCCGCCAGCCCCCAATGGACCATCGAGAACATGCAGCGAAGCTGCGCCAAGGACGACAGCTCCTGCACCTGGAACTTCAAGATCGACACCCACAAGGGTGCCGCCACCGGCTGCAAGTACGTCGTCAAGGGCAGCAAGGCGTCTCAGCGCAACGGAGGACCGGTCAAGTGCGGTGACTTCACCATCACCTCTGGCTGGAGCGGCCAGTTCGGCCCTGGAAACGGATTCACCACTTTCTCTGTTGTTTCTTCCAAGCGACAGATCGTCTGGCCTGCTTATACCGACAAGCAGGTCCAGAGCGGAAAGGTTGTTAAGCCCGATCAGTCTTATACCCCTGCCAACCTTCCCAACTAAGCGACGGGAGATCTCTGGCACTAGTACATAGCAGCATGGTTTAGATGTGGAGATTCATGTTATTAGTCGCAATGTCTTGGATGTTCAATGTCAGTATAGTCATTAATACATAATATGCAAACATCAGTCGGGACAATGGAACTCAGTGACAATTTTATTACGTGGTGGTGCCGTAGAAAACAGGAACATGGAAAAGGTAGTCCGGTGTGAGTTCCTCACCAAGGTCTCTGGCCATAGTCTCTTGAGCCTAATTCTACCTCTAGGTGAAATTACGAAGAATCTGCTGGCCCAACTTCAAATGAGGAAGAAGATCCTGAGGACGTTCCATCTCCACCGGAAAACTGCTACATTTGACTTCGAGCCCACTCTGACCTGTCCTCAGCAGATCTTTCCAACTCTGTACCACGACTGAAGAGAGCTCGCGGTCCTCGGTGATATGCCAAATGATATGACCTTGGTATCGATCGAGTCTCTCGTACCGGAAAAAGTCAGCTTGACCAGCTTCGAAATTCCAAATTTCTAGAAGTTGGAGAGCGTGCATCTTCGTCACTGCCTCTGCAGCATCAACTAAGAGGCTCTCAGAGTAATTACTGAAAGAAGGCGTAAGTGCGAGAGTCTTGAGCGCTTTGAAATCTGTTTGCACGAGCCTATGGAAGAGTGTCTGTACGTCGAAAGCAAAGGAGACAGCGATGTGCTCAAGACGATCTGCGGCGTTGGAAATGGAGTCCAGAAGTGTGCTGTTTGGTCGTGGCAGCACCATTTCCCCACGATGTTGATGATAATGGGGTATGGTATTCTTCAAAATAGGTCAAACGTTTTGCTGATTCTGGGACTAAAAAGCCTACCCGCTGGAAAGCTACAGGATGTTGGTATTATGGACATTGAAGAAGTGTAGGAAAGGAGAGACACATACCGCGATCCCAATTTCCATCTTGGACACGACAGCCATAACACCATCTCTCAAGATGAATGGATTCGATCCAGGGAGCAGACGAGATGATTTCATAGAGAGTCATTGGAGATATGTTTGGATAGTATTCTCTTCGAATTACCAGCCCAGCGATGGCATCAACGTTGGGCAGACTCATGGCCCCCTGTGTCGGGAAAGAAGTTCTGTCGAAGCTAGCAGAGTGTCTTCCCATGAAGAAAGGACCATAATAGACCCAAAAGTCGAGCACCTCCGCAAGACGTGGGTCAAGGGTGCGGGAACGGTCCAGAGCGTAGTGCTGGGAGGCGCCAATTTGATTATGAGTGTCAGTGACGCGCCTTGCGCGATTAGAGACAATACCCAGCTCCACTGTAACACGACATGCCTTCTATCTTGAGAGGATACGCCAAAGGGCGTGCACTGCTTTCGAAAACCGGATTTTTTGACTATCATCGACACCCGACTCATCCCGGAAGAAGCTGTAGGTGATCTTGAAAAGAATATGCTTGACAGGTAGCTTCCGGTAGGATCGGACATGCTTTTTGAAGGAGCCTAGCTCATGTGACGCTATCTTTATATGGTTTTATGTTTCCTTCTCTATGATAGGTTGCCAGGTTTTGGAAACGGTAGCAAAGGTCGATAAGCGGAATGTTGGTTTCTTTGATCGCTTGTGCGCCTCTATCAGAGCTTGGACGATGTATAACTCGATCTCGGGAGGGACCCTAGTGCAAAGCGATGTATTGTGTCTAACGTCTGTGGTAGGAGAAATCATGGGGCAATGTACTTCCGTATGAGTATGGCTAAAATGTAAGGTAGTGGGTAACCTGGAAGTTTGTTACTCTGGGATATCGAGTGACTTTATAATTAGAAAGATGACTCGTTGCTTGAGAAGGGGATAAAACAATTTCAGACTTTTTATCCTTCAAAGTTAGAGTTTGCGACCTTACGCTCTATGGAATTGAATGGAATACTCCCGTGTTTGATCCATACATGACACGTATCAAAAGCCTCCCAATCATTATCAGAATGACTCATGTGTACTTGCTTATTGATAACAAATATGCTATTCGCCGTTGGGACCTTTGGCTGAGAGTTAAAAACCACAAGAAAGTACATGAGTCAGAAATCAAGATTTCAAGCAAAGTTTTCGGTAGTGATCAGGACTCATAAGCCACGAGCCGCAAGCCACCTTTATGCTAATACAGAAGAAAGGCCGAAGCGAGATTCATCAAATATCTGAAAGGTTTGTGATTTGAAACCAAGATCTTGCTGAAAGCCTCTGCCTGCGAAACGGAAAGAAGCCAAAAATAATAAAGATATCTGGCTCACATTGTAAGTTCCGAAACCCGTTTCCTAGTAGATGCATGGAGAATCTTGTCTTTTAGCATCAAATGCGGCAACATGTCCGAAAGGGTCACGATATCGGCGCGGGCGAATCGGTGCTCCTCTATCTCAAGTGTGCAACCCTCCGTACCAGCGAAGACATTCTTCCAGGCCTTCGATGTACCTGGATGGAGCCTACGATGACCGCAGGTCTGCCAGCTAATTCGACCCCTAGCCGTGCCGAGCTTCTCGTACCTAAAGATATGAGCTTGTAGTCATTGCAGGCCTAACTCCCATACCTCCAACATCTCGAGCGCGGGCATTCTCATGACCGCTTGTGATGCAATCACCGAGAACTTATTGCTGGTGATTCCGTTGAAACGATAGGTCAGTGCCAAGGTTCTTAGCTTTCTAAACTTTACTTCTCTGCAGCGATCCAAGAAGTCGTCCGCGCTGACGGCATAAGATACGGCGATATGTTCGAGATGGTCCGCGGCCTGCGAGATGAGATCCAGTAGCTCCATATTGGCTGTTCTTCCTCCTATCTGAGGGTACAGACTAACGCCGTGAAAATAGGAAAGTTGTTTCATTGAAGGCGGGATTTTGAACAACATCGAAGAAGCTTTCAAGTCTTAACATTAACAAAACCAGGAGCTGAGGAGGGAATCACATACCGCGACTATCGCAAATGCCAAACACATTCCACCATCTCTCTATGCGTATAGACTCAATAGCAGTGGTGGACGAAACTAGGCTAGAAAGAATATTTTGGAAGATATCTCAGTCGCAATCTTCGTGCCAGGAGGGGCTTGTACGGACTTTGAGGGTGATGGATTTGATAAGTTGTAGCCGCCCTCTCCGAACAAAGCCCTGGAAGACGGGGAGCTCCTGTACACTCAGTTTAAAGCCCTGAAAAGTGTGCTTCTCCACGATCCGTTGCCAAGTTTCAGAGACAGTGGCTAAAGGTGCCAGGCGTTTCTCGTCGTGCTTGTAGACCTCTATTAGATCACGGACTATAAAGATCTCGACGTCGAAAGGTAGACGAGGATGCGATGCCGGGCTCTGCAAGGCCGTTGACTCCGAAGAGGAGGCCATTGCTTTCATGCGAGGACGGCGTAGAAGTGGAATGCTAGCGGAAGCGGCAGATCAAAGTCTGGACTGGACTTCGAAGGAGAGATGCCAGGCTTTATACCCCTTACTGGGTGAGCAAGTAAAGTCAATGTTCAAACATGTAGTCTATGAGCAAAGTAAATTTTCTGATCGTAGCGCCAAGGCTTTTGATCCAAAACTAGCATACCAAGGGACTACATCCTTACTGGAAGTTAATATGAAGTCACCGAGTAAAGTTCGAGTTCACATCCGTCAGCCAATTAAAAGTCCCCCAAGAAGCTTGTGACTCTGGATGATCATCTGGTAGCTCCTGAAACGCCCTCATCTCTGAGCTTGTAGCATCCAGACCATAAAGATTCATACGGTTCCCCATCTGTCGTCCTGATAAGAGGAGATCCTGGCCCAAATTATCGTTTCCGTGAGTGAAGCACCCCAAGCTAAAGATGTTGATGGCTGCTAGGGTCGTGAGACTGTCTGATAATCTTTCTGCGCGATATAGTCGCTCTGCGTCGTTGAAAAAGCTATGTGCAAGGGTGGCTGCTCTGCCATCAGATGCGTTGTGAGCAAACTGCTACGGTGTTAGTAAAGGGAAACAAGGGGACGGGAGAGTTGCTTACGCAAGAGAGATAGAGTATCGAGCTGACGAGAAAGGCAGAGCAGAATGTCGGATTATGCTGTACTAGATCTGTGAGGAACAGATCCTCATCGATGAACCCAACGGCAGAGTTATCTGTCTCAAGAAATGTGGAGATGAGTGTTGAAGCGGACCGGTTACTTATGGGTACACGTGTCCAATACGAGACGGATAGCTCGTTCAAACGAAGGTCGCAGTGTTCTTTAGGATGGGCCTCATTGAGCAGGATAAGATCTGGTTTCCCTTTTCGAGGGAGTGTCAAGAGGCCCAGGATAGCATCTTTCGGAGAGGTGGGCGTATTGATGGGTGGTGAAGGAAGGGGAGTGGGAGACTGTGTGGCGCGAATAGGTAGCACGATGGGGTAGACTGCCGCAGGAGAAGCGACTGGTGTTCTGGGTAGAATGCCACGAATAGTCGTCCAATCTGATGGCTGTTGTCTAGTCAGTGAACCTGGCGACGTAGATCTCTTCCGTTTCCCTTTGCTATCTCGAGCATGCTCAACGACGGTCCCAAAATCATCACCAGCCTGTATCCTCCGCAATATGTCCTCATTCGTTCTACCATCTGCCTTCCTCAAACTCTCAAACAAACTTCTAAAACTTCTGTTCTCATCCTCCAGCTCTTTGACCTTCTTTTTGAGTTGATTCGAGTGCATTTCACGGTCATTAGCAATATCAGTGTAGTGACACTCGCCCCCACGGCGCTCACACGCGACACATGTCGGAAACTCGCCCGTGCACTATAAAAGTAAGCATAAGTTCACAACGGGGGTGGAGGAACGTACCCGGACTTTTCTGCTCCTGCATGAGTCGCAAGCTACTGCGACGGCGCGTCTTTTGGGTGTGGGAGTAGGGACGGCTTCGGTTGAGAGAGAGGTTGGACCGCGGGGTAAAAGTGGAGGATAGTTCATAATACGCAGTAGATCTGACTCGGCAACTCAATACACAGACTTTTTCTGTTTAGTTGAGTTCTTTTGATGGATCTGTTTGTGTTGAAGGGGGATTTGCGAATTGTTGCGTCATGGGGAGATGGGGTTGTTGAATCTCGATCGGGGTCAGGAGTGGAATGCCGAACGGATTGACCTCCGTGTCTGTTCATTGGTTGAAATCTTACAAGGGCCTCTCGTTAAGCCAAGCGATATTAACGGGACGGATCAACAATATTCATCTCAGGCTTGTTTTATGCATTGAAGTACCTGTTATAACGATTGCTTCTATGTCAATGAAAGATATATCAATGATTATTGTCAAGTCCAACGCTTACGAAAAGAACTATCGATCGGTAAGAAGATTCTGGTATTACAGAATCACACAGAAACCGCAACTACACAATATCATCTCCGTTTCCCCTTCATCAGGCGACCGTCTAAACTGAACCCTAACCTTATCCCAGATCCTCAACCACGACGTAACAATAACCAATTTGCACTGCTCATCTAATTCCTTCGCCATCTCCAAATCCGTAAACTCAAATCGCGTTGGTTTATCAGACCCCATATTCAGCGCGCCTGTCGCCAGCACTTCAGGTCTCGAGCCCATGTACAATTTCCATCCTTCACCATCACCAAGATTTCTCCACTCAAAACTTGTTCGCTGCGGGGTGTTGACGTTGAAAGAATGCGTTGCGTTTCTATCGCCCAAGAGACGGTAGTACATGGTGACATGTGAAGGAGGAGACGTGTTGGTGAATTCTAGTTCGGCGCTGTGGCGGGAGTATTTTACCGTTGCTAGTGGCGATACGTTTTCATCTTTTCGTGGGAGGAGATTCACTCTTGCTTCGAAATCGTCTTCTGTGTTTTTGTATGTGCATGCGATTGAAAGTGGCGTGCTCCCGGAGTTTCCGCGTATATTGAATTTGACCTCTGAATCGCCTTGTTTATGGATGGTGAAAGATGTTGGCATAAGAAATTTCTGATGTTGGTTTGAGGTCGAATAACCTGGAGGGGGAGGAAGGACCTCCAAACCCATTTCTTCTTGGCCCATGGCTACGGTGTAATATGGGGCAGTGAAGTGGATAGAAGATGAAGTATTGTTGAGTCTTGGCTTTATATACGGGGTAGTGAGGCTGAGATCATGTTCTTATACGAATGGCGTTTGTGGTAGCGCCACTGGGTCATTTCTTTGTGTCGTTGTGCCCACGTGTTTCAATCTCTTTGTTTCGTAGGTCGCTGAGTCCAAGGATTACCAACTAGCCTTTCAGCTTAGGCCACAGAACCAACTGTCCCCACTCTGAGGTTAAGGCCAGCAGGTCGACAGTCAAGTAATAAGCATAATTTAAGGTTAAGCTTCTCGTGAAAGGACGTTACGCATAAATATAACGACAAGCTACGGATATCTTTTATCAAAATGTCGATGCCGTCCTCCTACTCTAACCATAGAAGTCGGTAGCTTGGAGCGCGAAGCTTCCTGGCCGAATTGTCATCACGCAACTCGTTACATTTGACGAACCAGCCACCTTGACAAACTTCATTTGTACCTTCACTGGTTACCCACAGCCGAATAACTATCGACCGGGAATGAGAAGTGTTTATAGTTTCAATTTGTGGACGGCGTATCACTTACAACAGAAAAGCCTAGGAAATGTACTTCTCCTTGTCTTTTACGAAGAACTTCTCCTGCGACGACTGCTACAGATAAGATCTAATAGTCACGCTTCCTACAGATGAGGCAAGCCAAACGCCAGTCAGAGTTTCTAGTGACGGGAGGCAGAAATCATTGGAGCTCAGGCCAATAAATCCGATCCAGAATAGCCATTGAGCAGCCCAAAGGAGGGGTACTCCCATTGCGAGGACCATGTGAAGTCGTGAATGGCGTTTCATAGATGGAGCAAGAGACTCCACCTCGGCTGAAATGGTGCCGTAGTCGTGCCCTTCAGACCGCGTTCGTGACTTTGGCAACAGACATTCCTCCTCCTTTGCACCCCCGTCCGACTCGCCACCTTCTTTCTCATCAGGCTTGTCGCGAGTTCGTATCGTCCGGATGTCAGGTACAGCCATCATAGCTACAACGAACAGCCATACAAGTGCACCGCCAAACATCAGTGCAGCAAATGGCGATCTTGCCGCCCTTGACAAAGCTCCGAAGTAAAAGTCGTGAATCCGACCATAGTTCACCGTCAAACACATGTGATAGAATGAGAAGGCTTGGAGAATCGCTTCCGCAAACATTGCAGACATTGAGGAGGTCATGTCCTGAGATTCGGGGTTCTTGGTGCCGTGAGACGAGATGGGAAGCCAACTAAGGCGAGGGAGTGAGCACCAAAGCAACATGAGCTGTACGGCAGGAATATCTTCGTAGCCAGGGGTGAATTGGATGATAGCTGCATTGGCTAAATTGGCGAGTAGGTGGATGCAACCGAGAAGAACACCTCCCAAGATCCATCTCGCAGGATTGTAGAAAAGCGGACGAGGACTGGTGACGTTACTCTGCCGTGTGTTGTTGGCGTGTAGTATAGCAAAGAATGTTAACAGGTTGATCAAGCCCATACTCATCAGCTTCCATTCATTGGATGGGCATTGCGCATCGCCATTCGGGGATCTTGGGTAGATCCTCCATCGCCATGGGATCATGTCACGGGGTTGAAGGCCCGCCGGCTCATGCCACGTATATCCGCAAGTTTCGTTCATCCATCGCCGCTGTGCCTCGAGATCCTTGGGGCTTAACGTCGAGCATGGTTCTTCGTGCTGGGACATGGAAAAGGTGTTGCAAAAACAGGCTTTGTCGAAATACTCTCCCGCTGGAATGTGACTGCTGGTCAGGTCGTAGCTTGCGGTGTCGAAACTGAGAGCTGTCATGGAGTTTCGGCGGGGGTTATATTCCCATGGACGAGCTGTATTGCCTGTATGCTGTGTCGTGGCTGTGAAGCTGCAGGAGCTGATGACATGGTCGAACGTCTCTTTAGTTCCGGCGGAAGGGGTTTCTCTCAGGCATGCTGGCGTTTTGTTGGCGACATCTATGGATGTGTACCCATCGGTTAGACTTTTAGGTGAAAGGCCTTGCAAGTTGTTGGTGTCTCCAACGTCGACAAGCCAATTTCTACCGGTTGTCGTCGAAATCCAGTGATGAAGTTGCGCCTTGGCGAGGACGGATCTGCTACAGTATTTGCTGTAGTGCTTGACAATGCCGGGTGAGAACTCAGCGCTCAGACAGCTCAGTTCAGTAAGCCACTGGTAGTGCGTGCAAAAGATAAAGTACGAGGTGCAACGATGGCGAGTGCACTTTGTCATGGCATCCAACCAGGCGGACTGGTCCTGTTGCGCGATACACTGCGGCATCGGCGCCAAGTCCTCCGGGTTAACCCATCCTCCACGGTTCTTCAGTACGCTCGGGTCATCGTCTCCGCTTGAGGTCAAATCTGTTGCTATTGTTAGCGGTCAAACGGTCTTGGTA
Source organism: Fusarium verticillioides 7600 (assembly GCF_000149555.1). Taxonomy (NCBI): domain Eukaryota; kingdom Fungi; phylum Ascomycota; class Sordariomycetes; order Hypocreales; family Nectriaceae; genus Fusarium; species Fusarium verticillioides. The sequence continues at coordinate 3,262,163 of NC_031680.1, read as the reverse complement.
CAGGGGTTTGACGCACTAGTCAAGGGTTCCCCAGAGACTCCAGAGACTCGAGCGATTAGCAGCGCCTGGAGTACCGTCTGGGGTTTCATGTTGTCGACTTTCAACAGTCTGAGAAGTCGCGAGAATAGAAACGAGCGGGATTTTGTTTCTCTTGGTGTCTCGGGGTCAGATGGTCTTGCTAGCTGATGCCTGGTTGCTCGAATTGCGGGGAAGCCGCGTAAGTCGGAGGATCAATCATTCCGACCAATGAATCCCAATTGGTTTTCAACCGTCTCACGAGACTTGATTCGTGATTCTATTTTTGCCGTTAAGAACTGTCCTCGATTTAAGCATGAACTTCAATTCTAAATAAATCCCAAATCCTTAGACTAATGCAATGTTCCGACACTCAATCTTTGTTTGGAAACATGGGAACTGACCCTGCATGTTTCGTCCAGTCCGTTTTGGGGGATCGTGTGACGAGTCGCTGTTTGTAGCACTGCAACGCCTAAAAATAACACTGGCTCTTCACCAGCCTTTTCAAATCAAGATACGCCGAAACGTCTTACTGAAACACTAGAAACTGCTGGGAAGCATCTCATAACCTTTAAACATATTTTCTTTTAGCGATTTTGATAAGCTCAATGGCCTATGCCATCGCGCTCCAGTTATTTTTGGGCGCAATGCTTGTCTCATCTTGTGAAACGCCTGAAACACCACCAATAAGGCTGATCTTTACCGATATCTACAAACTTCTTGGTCTCTTGCTGATCTTTGGCTTCTATAGATAGATCTAATCTTTGGCACAAATAAGGCCCCTTTTGCCCAGATCAATTTGCATCCTTCCAAATCAGACCTTCAGCATCATCACCAGCGACCTATCAGCCGACTCGATATACTCCCTTCACAATGCGTTCAACAATCTTTCTCGCGGCCCTGGTTGCCCTCATCCCTACTGCGTTCGCCGAAGAGCTCAGCGCAGACGACGTACCAACCACCTGCAAGACAATCTGTCAACCCATCGTCAACCTCACCAACGTATGCGACATTGACCCCAAAGGCCCCGAGAAGCACACCGTCAGAAGACGAGACCTTGTCATCCTTGATCACGAAGACGACGAAGAGCCCTTAGAAGCGGCTTGTATTTGCACAAACAGGAGTTTCGACGTCGAGGGTGTGATGGGACTGTGCGCGAGCTGCATGGCGCAGAACAGCAAGGACACAGAAGGTCAGAGATCCAACTGTGGTTTGACATTGATCTTCTAGCTAACGTTCTGTAGATATCGATAAGATCATGTCGCAATGCTCCTTCTCGTCAACCTCTTATGTCCGCGCAGCAACGAGTGTAGTCTCGGGCATCGAGGTCCAGGCTACAAAACCGGCTGCAACAATAACTCCCATAGCTACGACGACGGCCGCCGCAGCTACAGCGACTGAGACGGTTGGTAACGGTGCTGGGAAGGTCACGGGTACCATTATGGCGGTTACTTGGGTCACTTTGATGCTGTTGTGTGTCATGTAGATTTCTAGATTTCCTACGTCTCTGATTCCTGCGTTGGGCACTGAACATAAATATAGCAATCATTTCATTTCTGTCTTCCAGCATGCTACAAGTTCCTCCTGTTGGGCCTTGTTCCTTCAACCTTATCACAGCCCCTGACCGCCGATATAAACCTTGCGTTCAAATCTTCGATTGATGACGTACTGCAAGTTGTCAGGTACCGTAGGAGGAGACTTCGCAAGATCTCTTACCTTGCTTCAATGTGACTCCCCTCTTCCACCGCCAGCTAATGTCAAGACAGGGCCGGAATACATCCACGCGGGTATACCAACTACGCCTTCACGCCGGAGTGTGGATTTTCGTGGAGGCCCACAACCACTATGAACTCCACTGTTCTTCAAGTGTAGATGAGATGGAGGATACTCAGGGTAGGTCGAGAGATCCTCGCGCGTCTGATGTAAAGGCTGTCTTGATACAGATTCTTCCCTACTTCATTCGGTAGATGCTGTGGCAGTTGAGGGTCGTTGTACAGGCATTGGCACCGTTTCTGATGGTTGTGGTGGCGGCGTTGATGGTGATGGCTTCCCCTCCGCAGGTGCATCTGCTAATGCCGAGGCCAGAGCCTGCAAGGCTGTATAGAGGGACACGCAGTGAAAGTCTGCAAGATAAGGTACGAGAGGTTGCTCGTCTGGTTTTCCTTCGCTCTTTCAAGATAGCGTGGATCTGTCTCCCTGCTCGCCTCACTGTGTTTGGTAGGCCCCGAGGCATCACTTCTCGGTAGTGATGTCACTCTCGTGTTGGTTCGTAGGAAGATCTTTTCCAGTCTTGGGGGAGAGATAGGTTCAATGTTCGACGTTCGTATTGGATGTTCGCGATCGCTCGGTCTTCGGTTGTCGGCGTAGTGTGGAAATTTGTTGCTCGTGATGGTACTGAAACGCTCTTCACCTTCGCCGAACTCGCAGTCCAAGGCCCATTGACAGTGGTTGATGCGCCCTCAAGGGTATGTCAGCCGTAATGTTGACGATTCATAGGTGGTTTTTGAAGACGTGGGTAGTTTCGAACTGTGGTAGGGGGCTTAACGAGCATTTCGATAGCTCACGCCAAGGGGGTTCGAGACGGACAATTTGCGTAACAGATGATAAGAGAGCTGAAGACTTCAAACAAAGTGTAAGCAAAGAGTTGCTGATCCTGGAAGTCGTTCCGTCAATCCAGGATCAAAACAGTTTCTCTTTGTCCGTATCGAATTTCGAGCTTGTTCTGTAAGAGGTGATTGTTAGTTGGCCGCCACTTGGTAGGAGCTAATAAGAGAAAAGGCCTACTACACGCAGCTGCAGTGATTGCCTGTCCAATTAACAGGGCCATGTATCGCTGCGTGGATCCTGCTTCAGTGTCACGAACTTCGACAGAGTCAGCTAGATGGCATCCTTGTTGGTCCAGGGTCTGGCACTTGCTCTCCGAGAGCAGACCATCCGATTTAGGATAGATGACATCCAGATTCCATCCAAACTTCTTGCGGACCCGTCGCGCCATAGGGAGCCCGATCGCCCAGGGTTATCATTCGCTCTAACCCCTCGCAGTACTCGGCCTCAGCATTCCAGCCCTCCGCCTCCTTTGCCCAACGATCAGACATTGTGTCTCTGAAGAAGCACTCGGAAAAGTCAACGATGAAAGCCTGGTGCGTGGTTTGGTCGATAACCACGTTGCGGGGGGTACTGTCGTCGAGAACTATGCCTCTTTTATTGATCTCGTGTGTTGAGTCGACTGCACTCCGTGCGATGGAGAACCATTCTTCTTTGGTCGTAGGGGCACAGGTTGCGGCAATAAGATCATTCAGAGAGCATCCTGCGATGGGTTCGAGCAAGATGCCATGAATGTCAAGATATTCATCCTCCTGTTTGTTTTCCTTGGCGGTCACGACGCGCACAGTAGCGTAAAGCTTTGGGATAAGGACACCCTGCAGATCTTGCATACGTGTGTACGCTTCGGTCTCGGTCTTGAAAGCCTTGTCAGCATTTCTCCAAAGCGCAGCTTCGAACCGGGCAACTCCATCAGGCTCATCTCGAATGTCGCTGGCAGTGCGAGGGATCACGCCGGGTGTCGACCGCTCATCGTCCAGCTCTTGAAGGAAAGGCTCCATAGCTCTTCGTTGCATAAAGGCGTGATAGGCTGCCTTGGCCGTATCACAATATGGGATGTTCTCGTCATAGCACTCGCGGAATTGAGTACCAAACCGAGGGTCGTAGAGCTCCACGATAGCGCACCCAGCGTCGAAATTGACGCGTACCACGATAAATATGGTGCTGGTGATGAGCTGGCCGAGACCGTATCGGACTGGGAAGGAGATCGGTGTTGGATTGGAGTATTTGCAACTCCAGGACGTTGCCAACGTGATATCCGGCTATTGCTGGTTAGCTAGAGCAGAGAGGAGGAAGATACGATGAAAGAAACGCACGAGGACCATCAGCAGGGCCGTTCATGACTGAAAGAAAGGCAAGGCAAAGACGAAAAGGGCAGATGGTGTAGTTCTTTTGATCTGTTAGGGTTTTGGAGCAGTCATGTTGTGCTGTTCTGTGTTGAGGCGTGACTCGGACCCTTATGTTTTTGCTACGTTAGGGCTTCTTGCGAGATGCCTGTACTTCTGAGGCACTTAACCGTGGCGGGCAGTCCTAGTGCTCAAGCCACTGTTCTGACGTAGGTACGCAAATCCTCTCCACTCCAGTGACTGTCGTTACAGGGGCTCCGCTCTCTTCTTCCTCAGGTCACAGGGACCCTAAGGGCGCGCCTTGAAATTTTCGACAGCATTTCAAGTCGAGCCCCTCGCCTAAGTAATAAACCTGCTGTCCTGTTTTTACATGTACTACGCTTGCTGCACGCGGGCCATGTGAATTTGTTGTTCGCCTTTGAACAGGGAACTTACGCGAACACCTGCCTTCTCAGAGTCAATATGTACGAACGCAAACTGACCTTGACACTCTTTCTTCCTCTCCGTCTACGAATTGGAGGCGACAAAGAACACGCTCCCTGCCACTCATTCAGCGGAGGTATAAACCCCTCC